>NC_055690.1:32747519-32900019 GCF_017639745.1 Melanotaenia boesemani | reverse complement strand
TGTCTCTAAAATCGGTTTTCTTAATATTTAAGTCTGTTTTCTCTTTGATTCTCAGGACAAGGAGATCTACCGTTGGCCCATTAAAGAATCCATCAAAGCCATGCTGGCGTGGGAGTGGACGCTGGAGAAAGCAAGGGATGGAGAAGGAGAGGTGGAGAAGAAGGCTGCAACACGCAAGATCTCCCAAACTGCTCAGGTACAGGAGGAAGGAGTAAATTTAAGTGGTGAAAGTAAAACAGAGGCGCTCTCAGTTAGAAATAAATAAAAATCTCTTTATTCATGAGTCGTCCTTCTACCATTTACTGACATCATGGGGGCAGAGAAGCCCAGACTTCTCTTTCCCTGGCCACCTCTTCCAGCTCTTCTGGGTGAATCCCAACACATTTCCAAGATGTAGTCTCTCCAGCATGTCCAGAGTCCTCTCCAGGGCCTCTTCACAGTAGGACGGGGCTGAAACGCCTCCCCAGGGATGCATTCAGGAAGCATTCTATCCAGATGCCTGAGCCACGTCATCTGGCTCCTCCGGATGTGGTGGAGAAACAGATCTCTGAGCTCGTCCTGGAAAAGTCATCCATTAATTCTGCCCAATAAATCTCTGAAGATAACCAGTGACAAAAGGCTGGCCCTAGCAGAGCCCAAACCTCACTGGAAAACTATCTGAGTTACAGCTGCCAATGGGTGGCCCTTACCAGGGAGGCCAATCAATTCTAAAAGTTTGTACCGGAGCTGGATGATTGCTGTGGTGCTCCTCCGTTTTGTCTGTGTACATTGGTTTTTGTTTCTGTCTTTAGGCCACTTATGATCCCAGTCATGGCTACAACCCTCAGCCAATAGACATCGCCGGGATGGCCCTGTCCAGAGAGCTGCAGGTATGCCTGTCGCTGCCCATATATCACGCCTGTAGGCATCACATTCTGCTTTAACATCTGTTGGAAACTGGGTAGATTCATGTTCTTACCCGCTCCTTGCAGTCTATGGCCGAGCAGCTGGCAGAGAACTACCACAACACCTGGGGCAGGAAGAAGAAGATGGAGCTACAGGCTAAAGGCAAGAGCTGATTCTGTTTTACTGTTCATCTTCTTTACTATTTAGCCTGCTCATTTTAATTAAAAATGTTTTGTTCTCTTGAAAGGTGGAGGCACCCACCCTTTGCTTGTACCATACGACACCCTGACGGCTAAGGAGAAGGCCCGGGACAGGGAGAAAGCCCAGGACCTGCTGAAGTTCCTCCAGCTCAACGGATATGCTGTGACAAGGTCGCCTCATGTTTTACATTTTACTCTCTGGGAGTCCTGTTGATACCTCTCTGTTAGCTTCTCTAACTCTGAATTAATCTGTTTTCTTTTCTCAGGGGTCTAAAGGACATGGAGCAGGATATTTCTTCCATTGAGAAGCGTTTTGCATATGGATTCCTTCAGAAGCTTCTCAAATGGATGGATATTGCCCAGGAGTTCATTGCTCATCTTGGTACCATGGTTTCTGAGGCTTATCACGATGGCAGTGCTAGACAGTGTACACAGATTCATTTTTATTTGGTCATTTTCAACAGAGGCTGTTGTTAGCAGTGGTCGAGTAGAGAAGTCGCCACATGAGCAGGAGATCAAATTCTTTGCCAAGGTGAGCTAACATGGGTCATGTGTTTGTCCAGATTTAAGGTGGTAAACACATTTTGATAGATAAGATTTTTGGTTTTTTGGATATCAGTCTGTTTACTGGCTTGACTTTGTCTTTAACCCTGGCTCTTCTTTTATAGATCCTCTTGCCACTGGTAAATCAGTACTTCAAGAACCACTGCCTGTACTTCCTCTCTACTCCTGCCAAACTACTGGGTAGTGGAGGCCATTCCTCCAACAAGGAGAAGGAGATGATTGCCAGGTATGTGTGTGAGAGACCAACTGGTTTCCTGCTTTACTTCTTGACTGTTTACCTTCCTTCTAGTAGTTAGTGTTACCGTGTCTGTCCTCTCCCTCTGCCATGTCCCTCCACATCTCCTGTTGTGCAAGATGCCTTATTTCCTCGATCTCCCTTTTGCTTTCTGTGTACTGGAAACATTTTTACTGCCCTTTCTCCCCCTTACCGTCCTTCCTCCTTCTCCCTTCCTTTCCTGTTTTCTCCTCCTACTTCAGTATCTTCTGTAAGTTGGCTGCTTTGGTGAGGCACAGAGTATCTCTTTTTGGTAAGGAACTTGCATGGTGTCGCCATCTTTATCCCTCCGTATGTTTGTTCCTGTTTAATTTCTCTTGATTTTATTCACCTCATCTACCTCTCTACCTTCCCATTTACATGCTAATGAGCAGTTTCATATAAGGTGGCTCTCATTTTGTCCTCCCACCTCACTGAGTCTTCTCATCTAGTGCTGTTCACTCTGTAGCTCAGCTCATGCTTGGCTTAATGTTTCTGCAGTCATGTGATTTAAAAGTTGTCTTGTTGCTTTTAAGGTCTAGGCTGAGTTTGATACGCAGAAAATAAGAGCATGAGTGTTTGTAGTGGTATGAGGTAACGCAGCTCTGCGATGTTTTCTCAGTCTGGCATATAAAAGGCAGAAGATGCTCTGTCTCGTTTTCCTCCACTTTACCACCATGTCTTTAATTGTCTCTTATTAGGCTAGGCGTCTGTGGACCATGACAAACATGAACAGAGAGCTTTTATTTGACTCATTTGTAGAGAAACGTTGTAGTAGCAGTGTTGGAGTCAAGAAATCTTTTTTATTAAGAGTATACACTCACTGGCCACTTTATGTACAACTTGCTAGTACCGAGTTGGACCTCCTGTTTCCTTCAGAGCTTCCTTAAGGCTCCTACAATCTGACGTCAGCTTCAGACACCGGTTGGCGGCGGTAATGCATCGCTTTACGTTGTTTCCAACCACCCAACATGCTTTCTTCAAAAGCTCATGCTATTTCTACCGTTGTCCTCATCTTAGTTTTTCTTGTTTTTTCTTCCTGTTCCTCTTCTTCTTCTCTGATGTCTTTCCTTCATTGGTGGTATCTGCTCAGCACTGCCACTGCAATTTCCAATGGTATTGCTCCATATTCTGCGTCAAGCGATGGAAAGCTAAGCTCCATGAAAACGAACCAAATTACGTCCATAACTGATGCAGCAGACGGACGAAACTGTTCGTTTGTCTGCATGTCCGTCTTCTGTGTCGAGCCTGAATGAGCCTTTAAAGGTACAGTTTGTACCTAAATCAAAAGTTGATAGAAAAATGTAATATATCAGTGTTTCTATTGGGATCTAATCACTTTACTAAAATAACTTATGCTTTACTCTCTTAGAATGAACCATCTATATCTACTTGCCATGGGTCCACATACATGGCAGCTTCCATATTTATGTCACCATTTTTACTACGGTGTCTGTGAATGGACAAACAACTGTGTGTGAAGGGAGAACTCTCTGAGCTTTAAAACTGTTTGGGATAAGCAACACCTTAAAAGGACCATAGATGTAAACAGTACATATGTACACAATGCTGAAGCAGTTACCTGTAGTGCAGTCATTGCTGCACCTGAGGCCACTGGATCCACTGACAGACTAAATCATGTTTATGTCGGGATGAATTTTGGCCACTGACGGCCACCGTCCATTCACAACTATTGGCACACATTTAGAGACAACGTAGTAAAAATGGTGGCACAAATATGGCATGTAAGTAAATATAAATGTCTCATTCTAAGAGAATGAAAACACATTTATTAAATGATTGGAAACCAATAGAAACAGTTTTTTATTGCTACATTTTTCTTCACTGACCTTTGATTTTATTACGTGTTGCCACCTTAATTCCTGGTGTCATAAAACAAGGTGTGAGAAAACTTCCTCAGAAGTTTTCTTCATATTCATCATGACAGCATCACACAGTTGCTGCAGGTTTGTCGGCTGCATCCATGATGAGAATCTCCCGTTCCACCACATCCCAAAGCTGCTCTACTGGACTGAGATCTGGTGGCTGTGGAGGCCGTTGGAGTCCAGTGAACTCATTGTCATGTTAAAGACACCACCCACTGGATATTTTCTCTTCTTCAGACCATTCTCTGTAAACTCTAGAGATGGTTGTGTGTGAAAATCCCAGTAGATCAGCAGTTTCTGAAATACTGAACCAACAACTATGACATATTCAAAGTCACTTTAATCCCCTTTCATTCTCATTCTGATGCTCAGTTTGAACTTCATCAAGTCGTCTTCATCATGTCTACATGACTAAGTGCTTTGAATGTCTGCCATGTGATTGGCTGATTGGATATTTGTCTTAAGCAATTGAATGTGGACCTGATAAAGTGGCTGGTGAGTGTTACAGTATTGAACAAAATGTATTGACCCATCATTCCTTGCTTCCAAGGAGCCAGACTCGTTATTTTTTTAAAGTGGTCTGAAGCAAAAGTTCTACAGACTTTCTGAAGACTTTTTCTCTCGTTACTGGAGTAGTGCCTTAATAATAAAAATAAAACTGAAAAAAGGCAGCGAACACTTTGGAGCTTTGGAAAGTGCTTCAAGAAGCCTGAAGAAAAAATACAAGAACAAAGTTTTGAATGTTGAAGAATTCAGCCAAAAAAAGACTTTGCAGACTTTATGTCATGTCTTCCTGGTACTATATAAAGAAATTAAGGCTGTCTCTGGACTTTCAACAGTCCTGCATGGTTTACAGAATTTGTGATTAATAAATCAAACAATTTTAAAAGATTTTGCTTCTTTTTTCTAACAAGCTGTACAGCTTTATAACCTGTTGACTGTTTTTAATACAGAGTTTTTTAGGTTATCTTTTTAGTTTTCTGGGTAAATTTCTTACCTTTCCTGGTAACTGAGCTCTTATAGAAAGCTGATATGTAGAAGAAGAAAGCAGTGATACAACTTGTGCTGTTTGCAGGAACGGATGCAGGTGCTGTGGTAAACTGTCTACACATTCTCTCACGGTCACTGGATGCCAGGTAACTGACCACCTTCTGGAAACAGAAAAACTTCTAAAATGATGAATCTTTTTGTTTTTAACATCCTGTGTTTTGTTTTGTAAGGACTGTTATGAAGTCTGGCCCTGAGATCGTGAAGGCAATCCTGCGGCAGTTCTTTGAGAGTGCTGCAGATGACATTGAGAAGATGGTGGAGAATCTGAAACTGGGCAAAGTGTCCAGTCGAAACCAGGTCAGACTGGTTCTGCCTTGGAGCAGCCGTGATGCTTCACACGTAACAAACAGAAAAAATCCTATTTGCTTGTTAGGAGGAGCATGTCAGAGCTGATGTCAGGAAGAAGGTTATCAAACATTAGTAATGCGGTATTAACTCATCTTCTGTGTATTTGCTTCGGCTTTTTTCTGTTTCTTCTCCTTCTTTTGCTGTTTCCTTTGCTCCTAATGGTGACTTAAATACTTGATTTTTTAGGGTTTAATCAATACCAGAGATGTATTTATTATTTATTTTATTTTATTTTAACTGACTTCTGTTGTTGCGCTTCTGTAGGTTAAAGGTGTGTCTCAGAACATCAACTACACCACCACCGCCTTACTGCCCGTCCTCACTTCGCTGTTTGACCACATCGCCCAGTTCCAGTTCGGAGATGACGTCATCTGTAAGTGAAGTTCTTCAGCCCAATAAATTAACAGTTTCTTATTCTGGACTTCCAGAGACAATAACTCAGGGCCTCTCTTGTTTGCATCTTTCAGTGGATGATCTGCAAATATCCTGCTATCGTTTGATGTGTAGTATCTACTCTCTGGGAACTGTGAAGACTCCACATGTAGAGAAGTAAGTTCACATCTTTTCTTCATAAAATTCACAGTAAAAACTAAGTTTTAAGTTTGGGGTTTTAATGCAAATGTTTCTCTGTTAGCTGGAAATATTAATGCTGAATTTTTTCCGGTGCAGACAACGTCCAGCTCTCGGCGAGTGCTTGGCCCACTTAGCAGCTGCGATGCCAGTAGCCTTCCTCGAGCCAGTACTGAATGAATTCAACTCGTTCTCCGTTTACACGACCAAGACTCCCCGCGAGAGAACCAGTGGGTTTCCTTGTCTTTTCTTTTGCTCCCCTCACATACATTGCATTTGACCCATCAAATTCATAAATTTTATAAAGCTAAATAATTTCTGTGTCTTCTACTCAGTTCTGGGGATCCCCAATCAAGTGGAAGAGCTGTGTCCTGACATCCCAGAGCTGGAGATCCTGATGAAGGAGATCCATGACCTGGCCGAGTCTGGAGCTCGCTACACAGAAATGCCACATGTGATTGAGATAACTCTGCCAATGCTGTGTAACTACCTCCCACGCTGGTGGGAGAGAGGCCCGGAGAACTTCCCTGAGCAGGAAGGCGAGCTGTGCACCGCCGTCACCTCCGAGCATCTCAACCAGCTGCTGGGCAGCATCATGAAGATCGTGGTCAACAACCTGGGTATTGATGAAGCCTCCTGGATGAAGAGATTAGCAGGTCAGCAGCAAAGTTTTACCATTTTTTTCTAAAGATATAAAGTAAATCTTGCTCAGTGTTAACATCAAGGACCGTGTCTTCCAGTTTTCTCCCAGCCCATCGTCAGCAGAGCCAAACCAGAGATGCTTAAATCCCACTTCATCCCCACCATGGAAAAACTAAAGAAGCGTGCAGGAAAGGTGGTGGCAGAGGAGGAACACCTGCGCATGGAGGGCAAAACAGAGGTGGACAGTGAAAATGGGACAATTCGGGATGAGTTTGCCGTGCTTTGTCGGGACTTGTACGCTCTCTACCCCTTACTCATCCGCTATGTGGACAATAACAGGTGGCTGCACTCACACATGCTTCGATAAATGAGGGGAACACACTTTTACTCCAGTGTTACTGGTTAATATGGACAGTGTTATTGTTTTAAATAGGGATGATGTAATTTTTCACTACAAAAGTTTAATTTAAGGAAAAAACTGTTTGCCTTTGTTTATACAACTCATTGAGGAATGGCGTCTCATTTTCAAGAGTGACCCGTCCACAAAGATACAATACAAGCAGCTGCAAACATACAGTACACCACAGACAAATAACATTCACATAAAAGTGCTTAATAATATGGATTTTAAAATTTAAAGCTTTAAAGTTTTTACAACTAAAATTGGGGTGAAAGATAAAATGTGATCTCAAACAGGGTCTCAGTGAGGTGATTTAACTTAATATGCATCGTATACTGTATATGTGTCATATACAGTCTGCCCCTACCTCATTCATTACACTCAAAACAAGATGACAAAGACATTTTTGACTGAATTAAATGTTGTAAGTCTTGGTTAGATACACCATCTTTTCAGGCTTGGACTTTAAGTCTTTGAGTATTTATCATTGCTGTTTCTTTGTCTAAAGGGCGAGGTGGTTGACTTGTCCAGATCCAGATTCAGAAGAACTTTTCAGGATGGTAGGAGAGGTGTTCATCTTCTGGTCTAAATCCCATGTAAGTATTCCATCATCTTTGGTCCCTTCAGATCACTGTGTTATGTTGTGTTAAGCTCTAATTTATTCACTTATTTCTTGTATTCAAAGGTAAAGTTTTTAACACTAAAAAAGCACCAGCAGTAATTTTAACCACTACATTTAAACCTCAGTTAATTCCCTTTATAAGTAAACAACTAAGATTTCATTAATTATAATCAATTGTTTTACTAAATGAACTATAAAGTAACAATTGTAGCCTCATTTGTCACATGAATATATAAAATCTAAACATTGGTTTGTGTAGCCTAAAAATAAATTAACAGGGTTGGAATAAGGTGATAGAGAACACACACAACATAAAAGTTAGTAACAAGAGCTAGCCTATATGCAAGAATATCTATGCAACCGTGACACACTACACTGTTTATTATGAGGCTAATAAAAGTCTTTAGAAGTGGCAGCCAGCACAGATCAGGTCTCCTCTCCTGCTGCAACTCCCACACAGGGCATTACAGCATCTGCAGCAGGTGCCAGAGTTTGCAGCTTCTCTGCAGCTGGTACAGCCTACTTCTTAAGCCTGGTACACACACAACGATTTTTGGGCTGTTTTTGTCCTGATTTTGCCTCTTCCCGACCTCGAATCATCATGAGGTTTCCCTGTACAGTCATCGTTTGGTCTGTGGTGCGTTACGATAATCCGCTCCAAAACGGATCGTAGCCGACAATCGGGAATGTTGAACATGTTCAATATTTCAGAGCCGATTTCTGAGGAGCGCCGAGGACTTGTGCGTTGTGACTGCGTGGATGGTGACGTGGTACGGAATGTAGCCAATCAGAGAGCGAACTGGCTGGGGAACAAGGAAGTAAATAAAGTCCATGTTCACGCCGCCTCCAGTCTGTTATTTTTTTCAGTTCTGGCTTTTTCTGTTAACAATAGTCCTAAGACCACCATCATTCCCTCGTCCTATATATCCTCTTCCATGCTGCGTGTTGTGTTTTCCGGTTGTTGCTATGTTTCTTCCTCTTCGTTTTTTGCCGGTTGTTGCTATGAGTTTTCTACGTGTCGACGTTTGTCCGGCTCGGAGGACTAGATTGTAGATGAGATGCAGGACAGCATCTTTAGGTGTGTGTTGTTCTGTGATTAGATTGTTGGCGCACACCACACACATTTTGATCAAAACTGTTTAATGCCTGACTTTTTATCTTCACATGTGAGGTCTCGAACCAAAAAAAAAGTTGTAAAATACTGTGTTGGGTGATCCCTGCATACCACCCTTTGCAGAATACATCCACATAATCTGGTCCAGAGTGCAGAGAAAGTAAAAACAGAACAGCACAAAATTTTTTAGGGTCAAAATGACCATGTGTGGCTGAAACAGGTCAAAATTATCATATTTTCTCTGTCCTTAAATATTAAAAATAGTTCCACTGACACAGGAAACAACAAGGCTTTATGATTTTATTTGACAAAGTTATTTAATATCAAATTTTTTAAAAAAAGGTTTAAAGTGACGTCTTGGCAGCACTAGTAATAAATTTATTAATATGGAAGCAAATTATTTTAAAACCCCACAACTGGCATCATAACACTGAACATATCCTTCTTTTATGTTGTGTTTTATAGAACTTTAAGAGGGAGGAGCAGAACTTTGTGGTGATGAATGAGATCAACAACATGTCCTTCCTCACTGCTGACAGTAAGAGCAAGATGAGCAAGGTAAAAGTGGACGAACAAGAAAAACAACAACACATTGCCTGTTACTCAGATGTTTGATTCACTACATTTGGAGCTGTAACCCATTATAAAACTAAACTCTAATAATTAATGTTTCACTAACGCCATTCTCAGCAGAATACAATCTCTCAGTTCTGTTATCTCATTTTCTTCCCTGTAAGTTGCTAAAGATCATCAGATAAATGATTGTTCAGTAAATCATATTCCAGAAATGTTACGTAATTCTGTCCCATAACTAACAGCATCTTTTTCCAGGACAAAGCCAGTGGCAGGATAGCGTTAAGCGCGCAGTGTTGCTAACTGTGTTTTCTCCTTATATCCTGTGTCGGGGTCGGACGGCGGGCCGCTAGGCTGGAGATGGAGAGGTTAGACTGTGTTTCTGCACGAGCGCTGTGCTGATCGCATGGCACCCTGAGTTTGGGAGGCCTTTCATCAAGCTCTTCCATGGACTCCCACAGTTCTTATAAACAAACAGACCCCATAACGCACACATGCATACACACAAAGTGGCTCATGAACATACAGTACGTGTTGCAGATTGAGCTGAAACTGTTTGTATTAGTGTTTTTTTTGTGAGGATGTGTGTGTTGTAGTGTGTGTGAGTTTGTGTGAGGAGGGGGGTCTGGGAAAGCTTGATGAAAGCTCTTTGCTGTAGATGGTAGTGGCCTGAGAGGTTTCATGGTGCTTGGCTGATCCTCCTGCAGCCGAGCACCATCACTCCTGGTTTTGTTTGATGGATAAACGTCCCTACCGGAGACAAACTGCCGAGCCGTTCAGTCTGTGATATTAAAATTTGGTCACTAATGCTTGATTTTCTTTCAGCTTTTGTGGTTAAGATACCTGCGCCGGGGGACTCTTCTCTTCTCAGCACAATATCTCACTCCCGGATCTGTTGGAGGGAAACAGCAGCTAGCTGTCCTCATACTTACTAACTGGACTTATTACTTCATGTCGTGCTCATTCACATCATTAAAATCGTTAAATAATTCAATATCTAATCACTGTTTGATGTTATAAGTTAAGGGGTATAAGTAAGAGGGTCATTGTACGGCCAGACAAGAGTCAGTAAGGAGTCCCGGCAGCCTCAGGGCAGGAGTGTGTGAGAAGAGCTCCAGGGCGATGGAGCTGGCCCCCGTAGACTAACAACGAGGCTTCATTAACCGGAGCTGATGCCGATGTGAAGCCCCTGAAACATGAGGCGTTAATGTTTGCAGGAAAATGTTGGTTTGTCTCATTTCAGCTGATAAATCTTTTCTTCTTCATCACTTCTGTCAGCATGTTGGTTGTTTAATCTCTTTCAATCAGACATTTTATCCTGTTCTGTTTTGTGTCAGTCATGAAGAAGGAAGAAAATACTCTTTTATTTTTTAAGTTTTGGCATCGGGACAAAATTAGGTAATTTGACTAGATGATTTTTTTTATTAAAAATGGAAAAGGGGTCTACTTCCTTCTTCACATGACAGTAATTTTAGAAGCCTCCAATGTCCCACAAACATTTTGGTGCCCCTTTACCAAATCTGACCTGAGGTTTTAAACTGTGTTCAGTCTGGAGGTTCGGAGCAGGAGCGTACCAAGAAGAAGCGGCGTGGGGATCGATACTCTGTGCAGACCTCCCTGATTGTAGCAGCGTTGAAGAAGATGCTCCCCATCGGCCTGAACATGTGCTCTCCTGCTGACCAGGAACTCATCAATCTGGCCAAGATCAGATACTCACTGGTACTTTGATGCTGATTAATGATTGTGCTTTTAATATATTCACTATGACTCTGTTGATGACAACGTCATTAAGTATAGTCAAGTAATTTATTTAATGTCCCTAATGGAAACGTGGGTCTTTAGATAAAAGCATTACAACCTAAAGCCCCCCTTCCCAAACAAAAAACATAATCTAAACCATCTCAATCTGACTGAGGATGTTGTCATTGAGGCCTTTATGTCTTTAAGACCAACTGGTTTCTTCAGACTGGAGCATATCATCTGTTAATGCTATGCTGTCTATTAATACTACCTGAAAGATGCATGTATATTATAAAAAGTATCAGTCCAAGCACAGAACCCTGAGGAACTCCATAACTTAGTGTGTTTGTCTGTGTGTTTGAGGAAAACTCGTCATTTGTATGAACAAACTAAAATCTGTCAGATATAGAGCTAATTTTCTTTTACATGTTGTACTAGTAACAAAAACATGACGTTGCTCTTGAAGTAACTTAAATGATAAATCTTCTATCTTTGTAGAAAGACACAGATGAAGAGGTGAGGGAGTTCTTGCACAACAACATGCATCTGCAAGGCAAGGTGAGTAGATTTTTGTTAATATTGTGTATTTAATTAACTATTTATTTGTTCCCAAGCAGGAAGTGAAAAGGTCCAGAGAGCAGCATCATTACACTAAACAAGAAAAACACGTGCAAAGTGTAAAAGACTATCCGTACATATCAATAAACAAGAGAAATTGAAACTGCCACCGACAAGTGTTTGTGCTACTGGCTTCAGAAGAATCGTCTCTTTTTTGCATATGAGAAGATTAAACCAAGTTTATGAATGAGACTTTCTTTTTGTATAATTAGATTTTGTGGTTTTTAAAAGTACTTTTGTTGATTCTGTCTCAAATTTTTAGAAAAGCTAATAAATATTCAAAATTTGAGTTTAGGTGGAAGACCCAGCTATGCGCTGGCAGATGTCTCTTTATAAGGAGAGGTCTGGAAAGGCTGAAGATGCCGAGGATCCTGAGAAGGTGGTGAAAAGGGTCCAAGAGGTGTCAGCGGTCCTTTACCACATTGAGGTGGTGAGTAAACACGACCAGCTCAGGTGCCCTTCAAGCAGATGCATATTTGTTTGCATAACTTTGATTGAAAGCTGTTTTATGGTTTATTTAGTAGATGTTTTTATGCTTCAGACTGAGCATCCCTTCAAGTCAAAGAAAATGGTGTGGCACAAGCTGCTGTCGAAGCAGCGTCGCAGGGCGGTGGTGGCCTGTTTCAGGATGACACCCTTGTACAACA
Organism: Melanotaenia boesemani; assembly: GCF_017639745.1. NCBI lineage: Eukaryota > Metazoa > Chordata > Actinopteri > Atheriniformes > Melanotaeniidae > Melanotaenia > Melanotaenia boesemani. The sequence goes on along the minus strand of NC_055690.1, from coordinate 32,887,907 downwards.
TCCCCAAGTAAGGATTACCATGAGGGTTCATAACAAATGATCTAGATAACCCTCCCTAAGTCTCAGTTTCCTCATATTTTTTTTAGGCACAGGGCAACCAACATGTTCTTGAATGCCTACAAGCGTAACTGGTTAGAAACTGAGGGTTACTCGTTTGAAGACAAGATGATTGATGACCTATCAGTGAGTAGTAAAACCTCTCCCGACTCTGAGGCGAGAAGCTCATCATTGCCGTTGAGCTGTGCATGTTTTACTGTTTATACTAAAGGTTTATCTCCAATAACTAGAAAGCCTTGGAGGAAGAGGAGGAAGAGGAAGAGGAGACCGAGACAAAACCCGACCCCCTTCATCAGCTGATTCTTCATTTCAGCCGCACGGCTCTCACAGAAAAGACGTAAGAACGTGTTGTTTCTGCAACTTCTCAGCTTTGTCAGCTGTCCCACAGTCGCTCTCTCTGAATCCTGTTTCTGCTTATCGTTGCAGTAAACTTGACATTGACCATCTTTATATGTCATATGCTGATATTATGGCAAAGGTAAGTCCTTTTAGTCACTGAGCAGCGTCTTCCCATTTGCCCTCTTGGCCCCACCCCTCCATCTTAAAGGGATAATGTGCTACTTTTCATTCACACTGTAAAAATAAGCTATCTTAAGATAAGGGAATAAAAGCACTTAACTTAAAAAGATTCAAACAATAACCAAGTTAAATAATCTGCCAGTGCAGTGAGATAATTACACTCGGTAAGATTTCCTGAAATAAAAAAAGTATCCAGACTCAGGTTTATGAGATTTAAATAGTTCTTTGAATCCATTATTCATTCATTCCACATTACCACACTGGTATAAAGCTACCTGTCCACCAGTCTGACCCCGGAGCTGTAGGGGTGTTTTGTGGAAATGTGCTACCTTGTTAAAACATCCTACCACAGGCTGAATTTTTAGGTATATCTGTACATCAGTGCTATCTTCAGAAAAAAATATTTGTTATACAATTAAACTAATATAGGACATGTAGGATCTTAAGAAACAACATCACAGGTGCTCAAAAATTAAATTGTGAATAAATTTATGCAGGTAGGATGATTCAGCAGTAAGTCAAAATGAGAGAGAAGCATTGGCAGGATAGTTTTGAGGTTGTTTTTCTTAATAAAGGACTTTTTAAAACTTGTTTTAAGATATCTCTCACTTTTTAAAAGGCTAGGACATTTTTCTTTTCAGGAAATCTTGCAGTTTTTTTTTTATCTGAAGATACAGGTCTTAAATGAAGGTTTTCACAGCTAAAATTGGGTGTGAAAACACCCTGAAAACAATATGATCTTAAACAATGTCTCAATTAGATGATTTAACTTAATATACATGTTACAACATAACACAGAGACCTGACATAAACTCTCACATAAACATGATTTACAGTTCTGCTCTTGCCTTGTATATCGCTCAGAAAACAAAATCAAAAAGACGTTTTGGCTGAATATAAGGTTGTAAGACTTGATTAGACAGAAGGAGTGATGAGTATTTAGATGATCCTTGATTCCCAGAAGAAACGAAGGGATGGAGTCAAGGGAGAAACTGGGACTGAGGAGAAATTTCTGTTTTCGGTGCAATAAATCTGTTATAACCTGAATCTGTGACCTTCTTTTGTCTTCCTTCAGAGCTGCCACATTGGTGAGGAGGACGAAGGGGGAGAACAAGAGGGGGAGGAGCCATCCTTTGAGGTGCGACAGACAGAGATGGTATGGGGGGACCAGGGGAGGGGAGACAGGGGAGTCAGCGGAGAAGCAGCTCCCCACGCCACACCCTGACATCACACTCGGCACACCCCCCCACCCTACTCTTTACACAGCATATCTCCTTATCTTTTCTTTTCCTGTTCCCGCCTTCCTCTCGTTCGCTCACACCACCCGTCTACTTCCTGCAGTGGTGGACTGACCTGTGCATGCCTTTGCTGGACTCAATTTGTTCCTGAATTGCATGATTTGAGTGCAGAGAGATGGTGCAGCTAAAGACAACTAAATTAAATCCAGGACAAAACAAACCACTTAGTCTTAAATAGTTGGTAAATCTCACACTTTCCAAGTCTGGTGAGTTTATTTTGCCTCAAAAGCCCGGTTTGGAAACTGTGATGCTGTAACTCCATTCCCTTTCCTGGAAGGTAACATTACACCCATCTGATTTGTAGTTTCATGGTTATTTTCTGAGCAGAATGTCATTAGTATGGATTTTAAAACTTTATGTACTTAAAAATGGAGGCTGTCCTCCTCCCTTTCTAGCTGTAAACATATAACTTCCACGTTCGATTTGAGCGTAAACTTATAGGAAATGTGATGCTGCCTTTCACGACTTAACTAAGTAGCAGTTTTTAGAAAATGATAAAGGTTAAGCCATGCAACAGGTTTCCTAACTGTAAATAAGCTCCTGTGTTGATTTTGTGTGCTTGTGGTGAGTCTTCTCCAGACTTGCACCAACCCCTCTTGACTTACACCTCCTGTAACACCTTGTTAATTTATTCACCTAGTATTTGTACTTCCAGTTCTAACAGTTGATAACTAACTGGTTTTGTTTGAATTTACTTTGAATTGGACGACGCTAACAGATCTTCCTCTCTGTGCTCACCGAGAACTACAGTAAAAGCCTGCACAGACCAAGCCCAGACACATACATGCTAGCATAGACTTGAACCACCTCACGTGCACGCATACAGACAAGCACACATTCACTTTCATGGCTGAGTCTACTACAACTTAAGAAGGTACATAACAATGAGCAGAGCCTCTGTAACCAGAGGAAAGTTGACGCTGCATCTTTTACATGTCAGGCTTACAAGGGAGGGGGGGCGGAGGGAGGGGTAATTGTTGTTCTGTGTGCTTTGGGAGGGGCTTTATGCATGGTGTGAAGTGGGTGGGTCAGACCTAACCTCTTTTGTCAACAGGATGGTTGATTGTAGCAGCTGTGATGTGATGTGGGAGCAGGGAAGTCCTGCAGCATTCTGCACCTGGAAGGTTTATACAGTTTAGTCTGTATAAGTGTGTGTTATCATTTTTTAGCAGGAAATGTTTTATTTTAAGTATTCAGAAGGTGAATATTATCTACGACCACATGTAAAACTGTTGGATAAGACAGATCCCCTGTGAAGTTATTACATCTAATTCAGCTCAACCATGCAGCTGCAATGTGAAAAAAAAGCCTAAACAGCTTCATCAGTTTAAGATTTCTGGTTTTAACCAAGAGTGAAAGGACCAGACAGAATGAAGGAGAGCTGGATGGATGAACAGATGGACAGACAGAAAGGGAGGATGTGAGGAATTAGGAAGAATGTTTTGATCTATTGATGGATGATATGGAAGGGAGGATGAGCGAAAGCATAGATGGATGGAGGTAAAGAAGACTGGGTTTTAAGATCTGAAGGCAAACAGTGAAGCTGATATGAGAAGGTGTGTGAGGCTATTAGAAGAGTGACTGAGCTATTTTACTGCTTCCAAACCAAACAACCTAGTTAAGTTTGTTTTACGTTTATTTCTTTCCATCAGTTTCCTCATATTGGATAGTTGAATAGACAGCAGGCTGCAGATACGTGCAGCTGCTGCAAGTAACCTTGGAAACAGGAGGTAAAAACCTGAGACAGAGCCATGAAGTTAAACCAGAAAGTAGAACCAGCCTAAACTGTTCTATTGGTTGCAGAAGTTGCATGATGTGTTACTCAGAAAAACCGCTGTTGCTTTCAAGGAAGACTGTGTGATGTGTGTGTTATGCTCTGGGTGTTTACTGCCAACGTGAGTTTGCACCTTTGGAGGATGTAAAAGCTGGAATAACTGCCTCCATGACTAATACACACTGTGAGAAAGAGGATGAGTGTGACTTGAACGATGCAAGGTTTAATCCAGGGTTTATCTAAATTTAATCCAGATTTAATCAAAGTTTAATCCAGGTTTAATGCAGGGTTAAACCAAGTTTAACCCAGGATTAATCTAGGTCTTGAGTTTTGATTTAAAAAGCGGAAATGAATCAGTGTTGCAGAGGTCGAGGGAAGAGCATTTTATAATTAGATTTATTTTGATTATTTTAAAGGTACAAGGTAAAGTGTACAAAAAGAACTATAACATAAGTGATGTTACAAATGTTTCTTTTTATACTTTTATTGTAGTGATGGGAATGCTATTTTTTCAAAATATATTTTCTAATTTATTTATTTGTATAATTTATTTTTAAATGAGGAAATAAAAGAATAAGGGGGGGGGGAATTAAAGAAAGAAAAATAAGTAACATTTGAATAACTAAAAAAATGTAATTTACATACAATAAATAAGGAAATTGATAAAAAAAATATATAATATACATTGAATTTTTAATCTCTTTATATTTTCCCATTCTTTATTTGTAGTGAGAAAATACTACTGCAGTTAGAGGAAACTGAAGTAATATGAGCTAACTAGCTTTAGCTTTTGTATTGTGTGAGTGTGTGTGCGTGAGTGTGTGTGAATGTGGGGGGCAGTGCAGTTTGTGTTGGCAGGGTTACAAGTGTGTCCCACTTATCTGCTCACAGGAAAAGGAGATGGAGAAACAGCGGCTTCTGTACCAGCAGTCCCGTCTACACGACCGTGGGGCTGCAGAGATGGTGCTGCAGATGATCAGCGCCTGTAAAGGTAGCTGCTACACGCTGGATGAACCTTCTCACACACACACTCGCATCCATCTGAAGACGCCTCAAACAGCCCCCATCTCTTGTTGTTTTAGGCGAACCTGGAGTCATGGTTTCTTCCACACTTAAACTGGGAATCTCCATCCTCAATGGAGGCAACAGTGATGTACAGCAGGTAAAGAAACCCAACCGCAACTAAACTGGAATGTGAAGCCAAACGAAAGTTACTGCACTTTAATCCAGATCACACATTAATAATACAGTACAATGCAAACGTGTACAACTATTCTTCATTTATGAAATTAGTGCTAGGATCTTTTGAAGAATGAAAACATAAATGGAAATGCAGTTTTATCTCTCTTAGACAAGTTTTCTCTCATTAGTAGTGTTCAGGTATGATTCTCCAGGCCTCTTAAAAGACTTTTCTGAAGCTCTTCTTTGGAAAGTGATTTTCCTCAGAATTTTTAGTAATTTTTTACCAGTTTCCCTGCGGTGGTTCCCTATAGTTAATTTTATTGAATATTAACTCTTGATTAGTTGTTAATATCTAAACTAGCTCCCACCAGTCCTCAGAGTGGTCTTCTTCTTCTTGAAGGACTTTCCAAAGCTCTTCTCTTCTCCGTTCTCCGTCCAGATGATCCCACACTGCATCAGTAATGTTGAAGTCTAGACTAGGAAGATCCATCCCTCCATCAGACCAGTTGCAGCTGATTTTCAGTCCAGTTCTTGTGTTACATACCTCAGTCCTTTCTCCCTGTTTCCCTTCCTTAAGAACGGCTTCTAGACAGCCACCCTTCCATAGAGACTATTTCTACTGCTTCTACTACTGCTTCCATGCAGTATTGTTTTCGTCAACGATGACGATGACAAATTTTTTTAGTTGACGAACGTTTTTTTCATGACAATAACGAGACGGTGACGAGCTAAAACTGGCTCTCTGATGATGAAAACAGGACGAAACGTTTGTGAGATTTCGTTGACGAGACAAGATTAAAATGCTCAAGAGCTGATTGTCCGACATTAAAATACACGACATTTCTGCCTGTTGTGAGCTCAATCTGTCAGTCAGCAATGCTGCTGCACCTTGGCCACGCCCACCACCAAACATGCAGCGCACACACACAGACAAGCAGTTTATTCATTCATAGATGAATCATGGCGGCGCTGTGGACGAAGGGACATATTTTAACTATAATCCATCATAATTTCACTGGCAGACCAGGTCAAGTTGAGCTTGTGTTCCTCATCCATTATTCAGATTTTGGGCATGTGTATGTTCAGGGTGTGATTTTACACTTTAGAACATTCTCAGAAATAAAGCCACAGTTACCAAAGTAAGAATGTTGTTGCTCTTTGCTTTTTTGGAGTAATGGATTCTACAGTTAGCACTTTATCTGTGTAAAGCATCACCCTAAGTAGATCAGAAAGTATCTGCTGTTGGTTGGGAAACCTTCTAAGTCTAAAACCATTCCTTTTCATTTTTTAATTGTTGATGAAAATAACCAAACAACAAGCTCACAATGTGTTGCTATATGTCGAACTGTTGTTTTCTTGTGTGACATTTTTGTGTGATGAAGTAGGGCATCAATTCATGAAAAAGCTGAAATATAGAAATAAAAGTTTCTGACCAACAGCAGTTAAGTAAAACACGGCAGCATTGCATCCCTGTTGATGGGAAAGTCAGTCTGGTAAAGGATCTGGTTTTATGTAAAAGCTTTAAGGTTAACTTGTTTTATGAATTGCAATACTTGTTATATCCTGTCAACCTTGATTCCACTTTTTAATACGTATCATTGACCTAAATTAGTTTGTTAAAAGATTAATACTTTTTTTTGACAATAACTAGACCAAAACTATCAAATTTAGAAATGGTTAAAACGTGACTAAAACTAATAAGCATTTTCGTCATGACGACTAAAACTAAGACTAAAACTGAGGTGCCTGCCAAAAACAACACTGCTTCCATGGCAACAGTAGACAGATCAACTGAAGGTCTGGATGCATCTCTCGGGTCCTGGTTCAAGTCTTTGCTGGATTTGTTCCTAAATCATCAGGACACCACTTTCAGTTCTTCTACTGTAGATTATTTTTTAGGCCTGATAAATAAGTTTTTTCCTCCACTCCAACTTTTTATAGACACACCATGATGCGTTTGCAACTAAGAGGTCATTTGAGAATCACCTTATTGCTGCAAAAATACAATTTTATTTCTCTCTAAGTTTGCACCCAAAAAAAGAAGGTAAACAAATGAAATGTTTTTCAGGCAGGTTGCCCCTAACAACGCTAAGTTGTCTGTTTTGTGCCTTTTTTGTGCTTGAAGTTGAGCATTAGTGTTAAAATGAACATAACACAAAAATCCTCTGAAGATGGTCCGGTACAATGACTGGACTGAAAAAGCCGAAAATGTCCAAAAGAAACCTTCAGAAAACCTGGAGAACTGTTGCTGAAGACCACTTTTAAAGATGACAAGAAAGTCTGTCTGCTTCAAGCTAACTCTAAAACAATAACAGGTGACTGAAGAGTTAGAAAAGTACTGTTTTTCTCTGATTGTGTGTTTGTTTTCTGCCCGTATGCAGAGAATGCTGGACTATTTGAAGGATAAAAAGGATGTGGGATTCTTCCTTAGCGTTCAGGCTCTGATGCAGACCTGCAGGTCCTTCTCATTTCTCTTGTTAACTTGATTGATGCTAAAAGAAGCAGCTGTAAGTGAAGCTTCATGTATTCTTATATGTTGACAGTGTTTTGGACTTGAATGCATTTGAGAGGCAGAACAAAGCAGAGGGACTTGGGATGGTTTCAGAGGAGGGCACTAGTAAGTATGGTTTAATAGAAACACACATTCGGCCTAATATCTCTACTGATGTATTTTGCATTGTGATATAATGTGACATTTTCCCAGCTCCTGTAATATGTTGTAATGTGCATCAGTCTGAGTGTGCCTGTTTGTGGATGCCTGGTTGCAGATATGTTGTCATGAAAGAGTCATAGAGCCATGACACATGTGTATAAGTCCCAGCATTTTGACTGTTTTTGTATGAAACTGTGTATCATCCACTGACAGTAATGAGATTTCTGGACTCACTTCGTCTCTCTTTGTTTTTCTCTCCCCCACATCTTGTTCACTTTACCCAATTCAACCTTTTTTGTCCCTCCTACACATCAATTTGCTGCTCTCATGGTTCTCAGATATGAAGCTAGAACGTGGTAAATGAAACTTTGCTGTTGTATCTTTTCTTTCTTTTCCCCCTCTCCTCTCTGTCTCTCAGACCTCTCTCTCCCTGTCTGTCTCCTAATCACCTGACTAGTCTTTTTCTTGCTGTGAGCTTAATATGCATTTCATTTCACACTCAAGGACTAAATTCAATTAAGCTCTTCAGTCACCTTCTTGCTGTTGCATCTCAATGCAAAGCTTGTGGTGATACACATGCTGCTGAAGTCATGTGCTTCTTTCCCACTGAAGTGATTGCAAAGTTTAATTTTCATCCTTGAGTATTTTATCACAGATCTACTGTAACTCCGACAATCTCACTGTCTCGGCTGATGGACAGGAGGGAGGAACAGTAACTTTAGCCTTTGTCTCCTGCTTTTTACGCTCATAGACTGACTCCTGGAAATGAATTGCCGCAGCAATAGGAACTATTCAGGCACCTGTATGTCTCATTTTGCATCTTTCAAATTCTCACCCTCAGGTTGACCCTCAAAGCTAACCTATCTGAGGAAATCTGCACATAAATCCTCATTTTAACCTCTGATCATTCCTAATTAATCCTGTTTGACCTCAACAGCGTTAGCATTAGACATTTACGTGGAATACCAGATATGACATCAAATCAGGAACTTGGAACATTTTGAAGAATGTAAATAAAAAAAAACAAAGCAGTGATTCCAACATTTACTTTCATTTTATTGTTGGCAGTATAAACCTAAGATATTTAAAGTTCAGTCAACTTTCTGTTTCTAGCTTTTTTTCAACCTTTAAAGTTTAAACTGACATTTATAAGTGTAACTTTTACAGATCTATGATGAATGATGGCTGTTAAAGGCAAAGTCTCTGATGTATTTTGGTCCTAAACCATTCAGAGCTTTATAGACCAGCAGCAGAACTTTAAAGTCTGTCGGCTGTAGCTCAGGAGGAAGAGCAGTCATCTTCGAACTGGAAGGTCAGTGGATTGATTCCAGTCTTTCACTGACTACATGTGGAAGTGTCCTTGTGCCTATCGGGGTATGACTGTGTGTGTGAATGGGTGAATGTGATATGTAGTGTGAAGTGCTTTGAGTGGTCAAGCTGACTGGAAAAGTGCTGAATAAGTAGTAAGTCCAAGTCCATATTCTCTGATGGACAGGCAGGTGGTGTGAAGACCTCAGAGCTGGACTCATGTGGTCTACTTTTGGAAATTTGGACTTCAGTTCTAACCTCATTAATTAGATTAGAACGTAACAGTCTGCTGTTACACTTTGGATGACGCAGTGATCATGTTTGCGCTGGACCCTTAAATCAGACACAGTAACTTTATTCGCCCTGCAGTTCAAATAAATAATTTTAATAAGTGTGATACACACACGAACATGCACTGTGTACAGGCAGAGGATGAAGTTGCTCAGAACTGTGCCGCATTGCTACTGCATTTACAACAATAAATAGGCTTTATTAGGATCATTGGTCTGCATCTGGGTCTGAATGAGTACAACTAACTATGGGCCTCTGCCCAACGTCGTCAATCCTGATATTCATGCTGCTGTCAGTGCAGTGTCCGCAGACGGCAGCAGATTCCAGGTTGCCACTGCAAACATGGTTCCAATGCAAGATGGCGTCCGTCAGATTTCTCTGTATAATCAGTGCCAATGTGCCATCAAAACAAGCCAGAAACGGTGAGTTTTAGAGTGTAACAAAATCAAATGTCAACGACAGAAAAGATATATGATTAAAAACAGTTTCTAATGGAAAAGGAAAAAGAAGGAACATCAGATAAAACATTATTATAGTATTGTGATCCAGTTTAAAAAAATCAAGCTTAAAGGAAACTGTCCAGAAGTTCTGCAGAACTCTGATGTTCTCAGCACCGCACCCCCCAGCAGCGGTTAATTCTGCAGCCATCTTGCTTCTTACCTGACTCAGCTCTCTAAAAGTAGGTCCTATGTTGACTCCTGTCTTAGATGTCAGGAATTTTACACATTGTACCTTTAAAGTCTGAACATTTCAGACAGCACTGCTTTCTGCTGTCTGAGTGATCAAAGATCACTTGTACCCAATTTGAGCTTCATTGCCAAGACACAACAGGACCAATTGGGGGTTCATACTGCCTGCAATGAAGTAAAAGTCCAACAAATTGTGAGAAACACAGATTTTTATCTGTTTTATGCTGGTTATGTTTTTTATTTACATTTTTCTATGCTGTCCCAAGTTTTCTGCTTTGGTGTTGTATTTAATTGTGTTTTGTTTGACTCTTCAGGACCTCCTACATCACAATGCTGTCAGCTACTGGTGATGGTTACAGCATTTGTCTCCTCAGTTTTATAACAGTAGTCCCATGAGGGACAAAGGTGCCATCTTCTTCTTAATGTGTACAGAATTAGATGCTTCAGATTAAATTGTAGTGATGAAATTAAAAACTCTATGATGTATGTGTAATTATGAAATAATATGTGGTGATAAGGTGGTGACTGCTGGATGGGATGCTTTTCTCACCACAGATGTGGGATTATTTAACTGTAGTCAGTATGATAGCATATTTCTCCCCATCCCTGTGTCCATGATTATTGGTATAGAAAAATCTAAAAACCCAGCACCCCCGCCCGCCAGCGCTTGGTTCCACTTCATGTGAAGTGACGAATAAAGCATGTTTGTGATTTTTTCTAATGGCATGGTTACTCTGATATGATTAAAAATCTAATTTAAATCCAACTATATAAAAGCTAATTGTTAGATGGTGAGTTCCTATTCTTTAATCACACTCTGACAATAACAGGGATGAACTAAGTGTGAATTGTTTGTTTTCCCTTGATACGTAAAGCTAACTGAGGTTTGCAGAGTGCAGTAGATCTGTCCTGCATGACGTCTGTGTCATACGTGTAGTGTTTCCGTCTGTGGTCTTCATTTATCTGTTCCCCATGTTCATTTCAGTGTGATGTATGTGTTTGTTCGTGTTCTGTGGAGTCGATGTTTCTGTAAAATGATGAGAGTTGGTGACAAGCGGACCGGGACTCAGAGGTCTTTGTGGTTTTCACTAACATGCTAATTAAAGGAAGAATCATATGAGCCGACGCTGCTTACAGCTTTTAGTGTTCTTGCTATAAATAGACACACAACAAAGTCATAGACACTTCCAGTCATGTAAAAAAGAAAATACGGCAGTTTAAATGTTTTACAAATGAGGACAAAAACTCATCTACACATCTATTTCTGTGTGTTGTTTTATTTTTTGTCAAGTTTTTGCTGCTGCAGGTGGTTTGACAAGCTGCTGAATCACAGTGTGTACCGAACGTTTGTAAAAAATTCTAATCAAAGTGAAGTATGTTGTTCATGTGGGGGTTTATTGATCTATTTTTAAGACCTGGTAAGAACCAGATGATAAAGATTCAAACTAATAGAGGGAGTACTTTCTTTTTCACATGACTGTAGAAATTTATACACAAAAAAATACCGTATCATCATCACTGTTATAGTTTTACCTGCTTTTACAAGTAAGTGAAGTTGGTTTCCTGTGATTATTTTACCAATTCAGATTAACACAGTTAATGTAGAAATCTAATCTGAATACTGCAGAAATAATCAAATTAACCATTTTCACATTTACCTTAAACTGATATAAATATGTACAGGTCTCTATTTTTTTATGTTTTTGTGTTTTTCTTTCTTTCTTTCCTTCGTCTTAGACTACTGTTCTTTTGTTTCTGAATTTTTACCTGATAGCCATATTTTTTTCCTGTTTTACAGAAATGTCATTTTTGGAACTCAAACCATTTAATAAAATAGAGTTTTATATTGAGTGTGTGATGATAAAATGTAGTAGTAACAAGTGTACATTGGTTTTTGTAAACTATTTCTTTCTTAAATGATAGGTAGAGGATAATTTCTGATCCAGTTTTTGACAAAGTTATCTTTGAGAAAATGGAAAAAGACAAAAATAAACAAAGACTAGAGCTAAAAACGCACATGTATTTTATTTCATCCATCACAACCTAAACCTTAACACCTAATCCCTCATGTTACGCTGTGTTTTCCACTGTGTACTCTAACAGAATAACACACACACACTAGTTCTGGTGAAGCTTCATGCACAGATTAATTAGCATGTCTTTTGTTGCTCTGCTCAGACGAGAAAGTGATGGCAGACGATGAATTTACGTGCGACCTCTTCCGCTTCCTGCAGCTTCTTTGTGAAGGCCATAATAACGGTGAGTCGGTGACGAGCAGAAGCTTCTCTTTGCCAAACATCAGGGTGCAGACTTGTAGTAGTTGCAGGAAGAATCATTGTAACTGATATATTATTCTGCACCTGGACGGTTAAAAATAAACTTTTTGGATGCATTTGTAGTTATTTAATATGTCTGTTTAAATATCTTTTTTTATTGTTTGTGGTAAGACTTTCAGAACTACCTGCGAACCCAAACAGGCAGCACCACCACCATCAACGTTATCATCTGCACCGTGGACTACCTGCTTCGACTGCAGGTCACTCTCATTTACTCCCACCTGATGCCTCACACTTACAGTCCAGAACAATATGCCTTTACCAACTCCACTTCCTTTATGTTTGCTTCTAGTGAGCTGGACATTCCTGTGATCTTATAAAGCAGGTCAAACTCATTTTAGTTCAGGGGTCACATTAAGCACAGTTTGATCTCGAGGGGCTGAATCAGTAAAATAAATAAATACTGCATGATAAAAATGGCATAAAAAACCCCAAACTCCTAATTTAAGCTTTTGTTTTTTAGTGTAAAGAAGCACATTATCCAGATCTTTATATTTAATGAACTATTATAAACAATCTGAAATTTCTTGAGAAAAAAAAGTACAGTTTCAACAATATTTAGCCTTTTTTTTACACATTAAACACATTATTTATATTTAATAATATTTTTATGTAATTTTCATATTTACCAAATTCATCCCACTGACCAGATTGGTCGTCTGGCAGCCCGGTTTTGGCCCCCAGGCCATATGTTTAACACCCCTGTTCTGAAGTGGTCTTTGGCAGCCTTTCTCCAGGCTTTAATATATATGTAATCATGCTTAAATCAGTTCTCAGAAGAGTGCAAACACTAAAATGATACTCTCAATGTAAAGGTGTACTCAATCCAGAAGTAACATCATGCCTTCCTCCTCTTCGCGTGCAGGAGTCCATCAGTGACTTCTACTGGTATTACTCAGGAAAAGACATCATCGATGAGCCTGGTAAGAGGAATTTCTCCAAAGCAATGACAGTAGCCAAGCAAGTCTTCAACAGCTTGACTGAGTACATCCAGGTAAGAAACATGTTCCGGGTCCACGCCTGATAGCCGTACACCTGGCCAGGTCCTGCAGAAACTCCTGCTGGTGGGCTAGTTTAAACTTTACATTAAATACTTCGCAGATGAACTTAAAACGTAAAATACTCTGAAAAGGTTGATTTAAAATATATTTGCATTAAGGAAATGTGAATGTGTTCTCTGAAGTGGTGAAATGAGTGGGATGTGTGTCTTTCAGGGTCCCTGCACCGGTAACCAGCAGTCTCTGGCCCACAGCAGGTTGTGGGACGCGGTGGTTGGTTTCCTGCACGTCTTCGCTCATATGATGATGAAACTTGCACAGGTATGCAGAATCTGACACATTCATCTATTTCCAGCCTTTCTAAAGCCATTTTGTTTCATAAACTGCAAATTTTATTCATTTTTAAAGAAAAAAAACGACGAAAGAGTTTATGATGCTTCATTCCTACGCTTTCTTTACTGAAACTATGAGCTGTTTGTCTCGTGCTTCCTGTAAATGATGGATTTATCGGATTATGTTTTATTTAACAATAGTTTTTTCTTCCTTTTAACTCTGTGTCTTTATCAGATTGTTTTTGCATCTTTTTTTGAGTCATTTTATTAAAAAGACGCGATGATAACAGCTTGAATAACCTTTCTTTGTTTGAGTCCAAAGTAAACTGAATATTAATTAAAATTTTAAAATAATAAATTCCTAAATACATTACATTTATTATATGTTTATGTTAAAGGACTTATTATTTATTAGATTAACAGATAGTTTGATGTTGTGCTGCATCTACAAAGCATTAAATTCTAATTGATCTAAATTATTTTAAGCAGCAAATAAATATCTTTTGGATTTCAAAATGATTCTCAAACCAGTTTTAGATTGTTTTCAGGAACTTGGAGATACTGAGAAACAGATTAATATCAACCCATTCTTAAAATAAATACATAAAAATAATCAGTTTACTTCAGATTAACATGAATTTTAGATAATTTAGAAGAAATACTTTGCAGAAATGAAGAAGATGCAGCTTCAGGCTTCGTTGTGTCGACGGACATTGAACACGTCTTCTGCTCAGACTAAAAACAGCGGCGCTGGAAGATAATTAGTTCCTCGCTTTACAGTTCATTATTCACAATAAATTTTTATTTTCATCTAACTTTGTTTAGTATTTGTGACAAAAATACCTCAATAGCTAAATCAGAAATGCAATTTTATTTCCTTTTTTAATAAATAAAATTATATTAAGCTCAGAACACTTCTCTGATAATATAATTTAATTTCATTCAATTAAACAAAATAAAGTTTTGTTTGAAAAAGATTAAGCTAATTTCTTTTAGCTAAATCAAAACAAAAAAATTGAACAAAATTAAGTTTTTAGTTTCCATGCAAAGGCACTTTATAAAATTGTGACTTAGACGATAGAAAATTGTTGATGGATAACAGTTTTATTTCCATGTGTAACCCCGTTAGATGCACCCTGATCCTGGACAGCGAAATGGCGTAAGATTCTGTGTTTTTCCTCCCAACGCCACCTCATCTACAGGCCCTTCATGCTCCCATCAGGAGCTCATGCTTCACCATATCTATTTAAAACAATCCAGAACAACCTGCACCATCTTCATGTGGCACTTCTCTTCCTCACAGTTCATATTTTGCAGTTGCATTTCCAAGCGTCAACTTTTTTCCTTTTTCAGTTTCAGTTACTGTTAGCAGCTTACCGGATTTTAACTTTTTGTTTCTGAGGGCTGTTTATCTGCTACTATAGAGATAAATATCCGTTAAATAAATATGTGTTTATATATAATAATCAAACTTTTTTTATTCCGCAGTAAATCCATCTGTGGTCTGTTTTTCTCTGATTCAACTTTGTCGTATGTCATGTTGCTTCTTAAAGAGTTGAACTATTTTGCTTTGCTGCTTTTCATTTAGCGTCTGATTGTTTCTGGTTTAAGAAAAAGTTGTGGCTGTGATGTCTCCAGGTCTTGTTGCCGACACTGTTTCCTATAGACCAGCCTTCCCAAACTGGGGATCCCAAGATAATTTCAAGGGGTTGCCAGATCATTGTAAAAGAAATGTAGCCCAGGTTTACCAAATAAAATATGGGGTATTTTGTAACAAAGTTATTATCATGCCATAATAAAAATCAGAATTTGGTGTTATCTCCATGAAAGAAGTTGATTTGGGGCATGTAAACTCAAACATATATTATCTTGGGTGTTGTGGCTCAGAAAGTTTGGGAACCACTGCTCTAAAGAAAATAAGAATCTCTAGTTTTCTCTAGTACTCTGTTGTTGACCTCCAGGAATTAGATCTATCCGGTGGTCCGGACCTTTGTTTTACACCTGCCTGTGTTTTAAACTTCTGTGTTGCATTTGTGATGTTAAAATAAACATTTTTTTATCTAAAAATGCAAACCCAGGATCATTTTTGGAGTAGAACTCACTCGGAGGTAGCGTCATTTTACTTACGTCTCAAAAGAAACATAAGAAGTCATAAAAATAACAAATTTTAATCAAGATAGAAGTTAAAATGTGGATTCTCTTTGCCATGTGTGTGTTTGCTGTAGGACTCCAGTCAAATTGGCCTGCTGAAGGAACTGTTAGACCTGCAGAAAGACATGGTGGTGATGCTGCTGTCCCTCCTTGAAGGTAAGATCTCCACCTGCTGCTGCTGGCGTCTTTTTTGGCCATAAATTCATCATTGCTGATGCAAATCTATGTAGATGTGGGACCATTTAGAGGAAGAGCTGGTTTGATCTTTAAAGTTAAAATTAAATATAGATAAAACCATATATATATAATATTTAAGAATAGATCGCTAATAAGAAACTCATGATAAATAATAGAAATAAAAACATTCTCTGAAATTAAATTCCTTGGAGTAATAATAGATAAAAAAAAGTTTGAGCTGGTAGAAACCTTAAAAAATAATTAATTTAAAACTAAAAAAATTTCAGTTCTTGATAAAATCAAGGATTTCTTATAATCAGTCATAATAGTAGCTACACTTTGTATTGTTCCTTCATACCATAGATGACTTATTGTGTGGAAATGTGGGGAAGAACATATGAGTCAACAACAAATTATGTCTTTCTTTAAAAAAACAAACAAACAAACAAAAAAAAACATTAGAATAATGGCTAAATCCACTCATCGAAAACCAACAAACTCTGTTCATCAAACTGAAAATACGGAAATTTTAAGACCTGGTTGTTTTTAAAATTGTTCAAATTATGTCCAGTGTTAAAAATAATCAATTACCAAACAGAATCCAAACATTTTTTCTAATTAATGGAGAGTAAATTTAGTCTGAGAGGAAGAAACAAGCTAAAAAAACAGCTGTGAAACAATTGTTAAACTTTCTCTACAAGAGGTGGGATTATTCAAAAGCTACAGTAAAAACATGAAAACAAAAGGAAGATTTAATTAAAAGATTTAAAACAACCAGTTCTGCTCACTGAAAACAATATTTATTGTGTATTATGATTCATTATGGTTGGATATTATTATTGTTGTGTGTTATGATGTGTGTGATGTCTTTTGTTTGAATATTTAAAAATACAAATAAATAAATAAGTAAATAAATGTTATTTTGTGCTGCTCTCAGGAAACGTGGTGAATGGCACCATCGCCAGGCAGATGGTTGACATGTTGGTGGAGTCCTCCAGCAACGTGGAGATGATCCTCAAGTTCTTCGACATGTTTCTGAAGCTCAAAGACATCGTGGCGTCGGATGCTTTCCGCGACTACGTGACTGACCCACGTGGGCTCATCTCCAAGAAGGACTTCTCCAAAGCCATGGACAGCCAGAAGCAGTACTCCCCGTCAGAAATCCAGTTCCTCCTCTCCTGCTCAGAGGCCGATGAGAATGAAATGATCAACTTTGAGGAATTTGCGGATCGTTTCCAGGAGCCGGCCAAAGACATCGGTTTTAACATCGCAGTTCTGCTCACCAACCTGTCGGAGCACGTGCCCCACGACACTCGGCTGCAGAACTTCCTGGAGCAGGCCGAGAGCGTGCTCAACTACTTCCGCCCGTTCCTCGGCCGGATCGAGATCATGGGAGCCAGCAAGAGGATTGAGCGCATCTACTTCGAGATCAGCGAGGCCAACCGCAACCAGTGGGAGATGCCGCAGGTCCGAGAGTCCAAGAGGCAGTTCATCTTCGACGTGGTCAACGAGGGCGGCGAGAGCGAGAAGATGGAGATGTTCGTCAACTTCTGTGAGGACACCATTTTTGAGATGAACATCGCGGCGTCCATCTCTGAGCCTGAGGGAGAGGGTGAAGAAGAGGAAGACGAGGAGGAGGAAGAAGAGGGTGGAGGAGATGAGGGAGAGTCTGGAGAAGGAGATGAAGGCAATGGAGAGGGTGCAGTTCCAGAGTCAGCCTCAGCCTTTGGAGAATTCCTGAAGAGCGTGGTTAACTTTTTCAATATGTTTACCTTCCGGAACCTCCGGCGCCGCTACCGCAAACTGAGGAAGATGACGGTGAAGGAGATGGTGGTCGGCCTGGTAACGTTTGTCTACACCATTCTCATGGGCATCCTCATATTTGTCTATAACATATGTAAGGGCTCCTTCACCCTCATATGGAAAGTTCTGTTTGGTGGAGGCTTGGTAGAAGGTGCCAAGAAGATGACGGTGACGGAGATCCTAGCCAGCATGCCGGACCCAACTCAAGATGAAGTTCATGGAGACCTGCCACCTGAACCAGGAGCCAGAGAGGTCCACGATGCCGAAGGAGGGACAGACCACTTGGATACTGTTGGAGGAGAAGAGGAAGAGGAGGGTGGTGAAGAAGGGGAAGGTGGACGCTTGCCTGGTTTTGATACTCCTGGTGGACTTGGAGACTTTGGAGAGACGACAACGGAGGAGCCTCCGACTCCAGAAGGAACGCCGCTGCTGAAAAGGAAACTGGTGAGTTTTTCTGTCTGCTGCTTGTTATCGAATGAAAATATTCTCTTTAAAAACTAACTGGAAACTTGTGAAAACAGCTGGCGGCTGCAGTGGGAGGACAAGGGGAGGAAGAACAACCTGGAGTAGAACCTGTAGAGGAGGTCCCTCAGGAGACCGAGAAAGCAGAGTAAGTGTTCAGCTGTTACAGCATCAGGCTGATACGGAGTCGGTCCCAGCTTAAAATGACACCAGTGGTCTTTTACCAGCTGACGTGCACGAGTTGTTTCTAACCAACTCTACTGGCTGCAAAAGCTCACTCTGTAGAACCATGTCCAGGTTTTCTCTGTTTATTAGGAGCTTTGCAGTTTACTTCATATCTAAATCAAAAAGAAAAAGAAAAGCTTGTCTTTTCCAGCACTGAGAATGGAGAGAAGGCCGAGAAAGCAGAACCTGAGCCTGAGGTGAAGGAGGAGGAGCCTCCGCAGGTGGAGGAAGAGGAGGAGAAAACGGTGAAGACTAAGGCGAAGAAGGACAAGAAACCTCCCGAACAGGGCTCTGAGCTGTGGAACGAGCTGGAGGTCCAGAGGATTAAATTCATGGTGAGCAGCTCCTGCATGTGCAGAACTTTCTCTAGATGTTTGGGAGAGGATGCAGCTAACTGAGCAGCTTCTTACTCTCCATACAACGTTTCTGACTGGCTGCAATGATAAAAAAAACATTCCTAAAATGTGGAAAAGGGTTCAGCAGATATAATGATGGACAATCACAGTTATGTTTAATACTGTTTCATTATTCAGTGAAAAAAAACCTTCTATAATAAGGTCTCTAAATGTGCAAGACTGTGAAAACAACATAAAATAACATCATATAATCATATAAGGAGTCTCCAAAAAGGCTCAGGGGAGCATTTATAGAACTAAACTTGAAAAGGTTTTAATGTCATGAATGTTTGGAAAACCCTTAGGGGGTCAAAACTTGAAACTAAAACTAATGTGTGAATTAGTTCTTAGTTAAAGTGAGGATCCAAGTGGAAAACTACAGACAGGAGACCAGCGAATGAACTCAGCACATTAATTTAAAATAACTAAAGGAGTTGCCACGGCAGGTTTAACTCAGTACATAACTCAGAACTACCGTAAAACTCAAAAATAAACACAAGACTGACCAGTAAACCTGGATTTGGAAAGAAGCAAAGAATTTTAAGTATTTAAACTGTCTTATTTGGCTTATTTGCAAACAGGCGTGTCAGTCAGGAACAGAGAGGACGCAAAACTAAACAATGAAAAACGGAAGCCAGAATTACACAATCCGACAAGAAGCACACAGAGAAGTCCACCCGAACTAAACGCTCACAACTAAACTGGAAACATGGTTCAAGGTAACTTTATCCAAAGATAGATTTGTTCTCCCAAAAACAAGAAAAACAAAAACACATGTTAAGAAAAACAGAGAAGGACAATACAACATGTGCAATCACAAACAGTGAGTATTCCTCTAAGTGATTAAAGACCATAAAAACCCATTAAACCATTAAAAATGCAATTCTAAAAACCTGATCATTTTAGGTTAAATTAGATAAAAGTACAAAGTCAAGCTATAAAACTAGAAATCAGGCAAATATAGATAGTTGACCTCAGTTAAAGATGAAAAGGTCCACAAAGTCCTGTTTACACAGGTTCAGCAGCAGGAACAGGCAGGCAGTCCCTGACTTTGGGACTCTGATCCTTTTACCTGATGGCATGAACCGGACCTCGCTCACCAGGAGACGGGAGTCCTCAGCTTAAATGGAGCAGACTATTCGCTGCATCTGTCTGGTGTCCAGCGACTCCAGACTCAGCTGTGACTGGAGTCAGCTGACTGGACCATTTAATAATCTGAATGACTGAATTCTTTGAGAGACAAATGTCCAAACCATGACACAGAAAAAGTTAAGACAGATTCAATAAAAGCATAATAAAAACGGTACAACACGGGGAACAGAAAGGGAACGGGACAGCTTTCCTGGTTCAGGTTTTACAACAAAAGAGGAAATAAAAACCTGGTGCTTGTGATGCTCTGCGTTGTAGAACAGTTATTTGTTGGATACGTAGGTGCCATACATGCACAGTTCCATAATCTGGCATGTGCTGGAGTTTCCTTGTGTGATAGGATGACTGGGCCATGAGTCTGTGATGTTCTGCTGCTGAGGTCTACATGGTACACAGGAATCCACAAAATGAGTCCGGCAGGGACATGTTTCTTCGTGACTGACTGAGGCTGTATTTGTTTTTTCTTTGTTTTCCAACAGAACTACCTCTCTCGCAACTTCTACAACTTCCGGTTCTTGGCTCTGTTCATCGCCTTCGCTCTCAATTTCATCCTGCTTTTCTACAAGGTCTGCAAACTTTCAGCTTATGGTGTTTAAGCAGCCTTCACACCTGTAGGAATATCATTAATTAATAAATAACTGTTTATGTGTTGAGCACTGAAGTTTCGGGGTTAAAAACTTTGTGGGACTCATGTTGTCTCTGACCTGTCCAGGTGTCTGACAGTCCTCCAGGTGAGGAGGAGTTTGAGGGATCTGGTCTGTTTGAGGGATCTGGCCTGTTTGAAGGCTCTGGTGCTGAGGAAGATGGGTCTGGATTAGAAGAAGGAGGAGAGGATGATGATGAAGAGGGACCCTTGTACTACTTCTTGGAAGAGAGCACAGGCTACATGGAGCCAGCCTTAGCTTTCCTCGCCATAACCCACACCATCATTTCCTTCCTCTGCATCATCGGCTACAACTGCCTCAAGGTGTGTTTTTTTTTTAACTGCACTGAAACATCCAAGTAGTTTTATGCATCCTCTGCTCTTCTTCCACCTTTCCCAGGTCCCTCTGGTCATCTTTAAAAGAGAGAAGGAGCTGGCCAGAAAGCTGGAGTTTGATGGCCTCTATGTCACTGAGCAGCCTGAGGATGATGATATCAAGGGCCAGTGGGACCGACTGGTGCTCAACACTCCGTAAGAGTGCTGTTATATTATGAGACAGATGAACATAATAGTCCTACCTGAACCTTTCGTACAGCAAGCATAAATATGGACAAATATTACACTCATTAACCCTTGAAGCATCTTATTCCTCTATGCAACTGCAGATAGTATCACCAGATAACAATAATAACATCAGTAATAACAATATTCTGCATATATTCAACAATAATAATCATAATACATGCACTACATGCAACAATAACCTGTTACTGTTATTAGTTCTCTAATGCAAAATGAAATATTTTAGTCGGCTAATGCAGAATTTATAGCTGAGTTTTGTGTGTTTTTGTATCTCAACGCAGGACGTTCCCCAACAACTACTGGGACAAGTTTGTCAAAAGAAAGGTGAGTTTTTTTTCCAGCTTGTTCGCAGATTTTTGTCAGTTTTGAGCACATCTGATTGTGTCTGTGTGTGTGTGTGACGTCCAGGTTCTGGATAAATATGGCGACATCTACGGCAGAGAGAGAATCGCGGAGCTGCTCGGCATGGACTTGGCATCGCTTGACGTCAGCGCCATGACGCATGGAAAGAAGCCGGAACCTGACACCTCAATGTTCAGCTGGTATGCAGGAATCTGCCATTAATCAGCACGGTTGTAGTTGGAAATGCTGCAGAATAAACGTTTCCTCTCTCTGCAGGATAACTTCTATTGACATCAAATACCAGATCTGGAAGTTTGGTGTGGTCTTTACTGATAATGTAAGTTACAGAAGCTGCTCCTTGTGTCTTTTAAGCTGATTTGAGTTTGGAGTTATTTACCCTCTCTGTTTGTTTTAGACCTTCCTCTACCTGGTCTGGTACATGTTAATGTCTCTGCTGGGACACTACAACAACTTCTTCTTTGCCTGCCACCTTCTGGACATCGCCATGGGAGTCAAAACCCTGCGCACCATTTTGTCCTCTGTCACCCACAACGGCAAACAGGTGACACCTCCACTAATGATGCACCACGAGGCTTCCTGCACGTCTATTTTCTTTAGTTAGTAAAGCAAGCCGAGCTTGTGCTGATGACATGTCTGTCTGCTGCGTGCAGCTGGTGATGACGGTGGGTCTGCTGGCCGTCGTGGTGTATCTCTACACCGTGGTGGCCTTCAACTTCTTCCGCAAGTTCTACAACAAGAGTGAAGACGAGGACGAGCCAGACATGAAGTGTGATGACATGATGACGGTAAGTGGGGGACAAATCTCCAGTGATGGGAGCTCTTTTTTTGAGTGTTTCTCATGTTTCTCCCTCCTCCTCCTGCAGTGTTACCTGTTCCACATGTATGTCGGCGTGCGTGCTGGCGGTGGCATTGGAGACGAGATCGAGGACCCGGCCGGGGATGAATACGAGCTCTACCGCGTGGTCTTTGACATCACCTTCTTCTTCTTTGTTATCGTCATCCTGCTGGCTATCATCCAGGGTGAGCTACTGTATTTGTGGCTTTTAGGAGAAAAAAACCTAATAAACAAACATCTAATGCTGCTTCCATCTGTCAGGTTTGATCATTGATGCCTTTGGAGAGCTGAGAGACCAGCAGGAGCAGGTCAGGGAGGACATGGAGGTAAGATTTGGAGTCTCTGTTTTTTATCCATCTTTAACTTTTTAGTTACAGAACAAGAATGAATTTCATCTCATTTAAACTTTCTCTTCCAGACAAAATGCTTTATCTGTGGAATAGGAAGCGACTACTTTGATACAACGCCGCATGGCTTTGAGACACACACCTTAGAAGAGCATAATTTAGCCAACTACATGTGAGTTTGCTGATGTAAAAATTGTACTTTATTCGATATAATATGTATTCTTATTCTTTTGTTAGGATGACAGCAGCAAGAAGCTGCATCTGTTCTTCCTGGAGTCAGTCATCTGTCATCAATCTTTTTAGAAAGAAGAGGCTTTCTGCTGGAAACCTTGCAAACAGGACATATACTTGCTCAGCCTTTTGCTAATTACCATGCTGAGGCCTGCCGAGTCTGAGATGTAGCTCTTGGGGTTTTTATAGTCTCTCTGAGCATTGCACAGTCTGATCTGAGCTGGGACGTCCTCATGAATGAGATTTTTCACCATAAAATCATGGACTCTAATCTAATCTCTTTAATAAATAATGATCTCAGTTTATGTTTTGAAAGAAGGTGGGCTTTCTCTTTCACATGACTGCTGATTTATTAGAAATATGTCCCCTCTTTCATACTCAAAATTCACAGTAAATGTTTAAAGATTATTTCATAGTTTTGTTATGATAAATTTGACCTAGTTTATAATGAATTTTCTTGTCTTGTTCAGGTTCTTCTTGATGTATCTTATCAATAAAGATGAAACAGAACACACAGGACAGGTCAGTAATGTGGCCATCAGCTGTTTAACACATTTATTTGATGGATTTACAAAGTTATTCCCTCTGTTTTTTGTGGTACTCCTTTAATAAATGCTTTAACAGTTTTTTTCCCATTTTGGATTCAGGAGTCCTACGTTTGGAAGATGTACCAAGAGCGATGCTGGGACTTCTTCCCCGCTGGAGACTGCTTCCGGAAGCAGTATGAGGACCAGCTTGGATAAATTCCTGAATCTTCCATTTATGTCTCTGATGGGGAATGGTGGGAGAGAGGAGAAAAATTCCAGAGAAAGATTTGAAATGTTAAAATCAAACACATCTGTGTCTTAGTTCTGTGTCTTGTCTGCTCATTTCCCCATCTCCTCGAGCTATGCACACTCCAACTGCACTTTTATACCACCTGCAGCAGAATGTTGATCAAATTGATTAAAGAAAAGTAGAATAATCATATCAGAGAGACACAAGAAGACACAAATCCAGGAGCCTTTTTATTCTGCTGTGAATTCATGGCCTTTTCTGTGTAGCTCCTACATGGAACGCCTTGCAAATCAACATGAAAAACTCTCTTAGCTGCTACTGCTGTTATAGTGCCTATAACAAAGTCACCGCTTCAGCTCTCAGATAGTTTAAACTACTTCGTTTAAGTTTAAAGTGGTTATGTCTTATAGTTTTTAAGATTTTTTTTCTCTTTCGGTATGTGAGAGTGGGATCTCTGAGGGAGCCCCAGACAAATCGGCCCCTCTCGCTCCTTTTCTCTCAAGACACAAAACTCGTCTTCACGAGTGGGGACGAATGAAACTACTTGGACTGACTTGATAAGTTAAAAACAAGCCTCATCTGAGTATTTTGCATATTTTGATGTGATCAGATGAACCAGGTTAAAGTTCTGAAGTCTTACAACGCGTCCCTGGATGTATGTGGTCCCATTTCCACTGGTGTCTTTGTGCTGTGTAAACCAGCGATGATGTGCACACATACAGAACAGGAGGATGCTGAGATTATTTATTTCTTATGTGCAGACTGAACCTCCGGAAGACGGCCATCCATATATCAGACTGACATCTTACACGAATAAGCTTGTCCCTGCATTGAAATGAATGATGAATGTATTTAATGAGAACATTTTGGCCAAAGTGTCATTTGTACAACCGAGGAAAGACCAGGCTCTTCACGGGCCTTCTTAAGAAAAGGCATATTTTACATAAACCATAGATACATATATTTATTTTTTCTTTAGGGCTTTGTGGAATTGAATTGATCCATGCTTCTTTTTCAGACATGAAGGCATCGTGTCTCGTTTGTGAAACCCACGGTGGTGAAGAGAACTAGTCTTACGATGAAGAATACGCCCAGTTTGCAGTCAGAAGAGACTATTCGCTTTTGTTTTTTGCGAGTTAGGTTTTTACAATAGATATTTTTAGGAATTCAGCATATCAATTATTTTTCTCAATCAAAAAAGAAAAAAAAAGAAAAAAAAAGTTGTGTGTGATGCATTGATCTCAGACAGTTCCATCTCACCTCCTTTCTTTCAGATCACATGAACACTCAGTAACTCGCCTTATTTTCAGTGTTAGACTTGTCAGAGACGGAGCAGTGTGTCGGTAGCTGATGACTCTGAAGTGTGTGTTTGCTGCTGTGGTCGCTACAGAGGCAGTGGATGGTATGGAGCTTAATGGAGATCACTGCTTTCCACTTGATTGAGTGTCCTCTGACTGAACCCTGTGTTTCAATACAGAATAAACAGATTATTTTAAGGAAAATCTGAGCAAGTGTAAGCATCTGTGTGTGTGTGGTTTAGCTGTGTGAGTATGTAGACATATTGGAAAATGCTCATTAAATAGAAACAAGTGAGAATGATATTAAGTCATTATTACATGTTATTATATTAGTTCTTGTAATTGGATGGGATTTTTTTTTATAGATTTTTTTTTCATCCTGCTTAAACTTACACCCCAGACCCAACCCACGCCTCCAAGCCCATGCCCGCAGCCCAGGGGTCTGAAACCTGCGGCTCATGGTTCCTCACTGGCTCCAGAGAAAAATAGTGTAATTCTGTGTGAACAGGTTCATTTGCATTCATTGCCAGCAATGCTGGCTTAACCATATATCTGTAAAGAACAGAAGAATTTAAAATTGTAGGACATTTGCAGAAAAACAAAAAACATGATGTTTGCTGAAAAGTACCACCCTGAAGATGAATAAAAGAAAAAAATCCAGAATTTAAGTGAGAAGCTGAATAATGCAAACATACTTTAAAGAAGTGGCTCATGTCCAGGTCATGTTGCAACTCAGGAGATAGTAAGGCCGTTTACAAACGAAAATACACTAAAGAATAATTAATTATAATACTGGAGCATCTATTCTTGCACTTGAGAGAATTTAGATGTCTCTACAAAAGACCGTCAATGACAGGACCTTTAAAATGATGATAAACATCTGGATTTAGCAAACTGATGTGGCTCCTGCTGACTCAACAATTTATGATGAGTGGAGCAATGTTGACGGTATTGAGCAGATACTGTTGTGTAGGTTTGTAGATTCTGGTGGTGCACAGGTTTGGCCTTTTCTATTGTCATGACACACAAAAAGTAATAAAAGGTGAACAACAAATGTTAGTCAAACAGATTTGGTGGTACTAAACTGTTTATTTGGTAGGACAGGCAGCAAAATGGCTCTTTTATTAGTAAACGTTTCAGACCCCTGCCCCAACCCTCTCTTCCCTCTCACAGCCAACCCACCCCAACCAACTTATCCTTCCCATCCACACCCATGCCCCTAACTCACCCCTCCAAACCCAACCCCCACCACCATCTGAGGGAGCAGCCCAAGCAGACTAGAGAGCCCCAGACAGCACAACCGCAGACAACCACACACCCCCACCTCACTCATTTAATCCATCCACCCCAACATAAAGATACACACACCCATTCACCTGTGTTCAAAACAGATGCCTTGTGTTGGATGTGCACCATGCAGGAAAGAAATGCAAGAGGATATTATGGGATGTACTGAGGAAAAGAATGAGAGAAAAGGACAGAATAAGAGATAAGACTAGTCAACATCAGACTTTTAGTGACTGGAGAGAGCTCAGACAAGAGACAGGATGAAGATGATGCTGATTTAGCCAACAGAGGAGAAATCTGCTGCAGTTCAGCAATGAGGCTTTAATGCTATTATATAAAGAGTCATCAGTGTAGATATGAATTAATCATCCACTCCTTATAACACACATTTTCCCACTTTCCTGTTTACATTTATTACATTCAGAAATGAGAATAAGCTTCACAAACTCTCCATTCTCTACTTTCCCCCATCTTTACATGGATGGATGGAAATGGTTACTGCTAAAGTAAGCCCTATCATACAATATGATAGAGATAAATTACTATGCATCAGGTTGTTGGTGGAAACAACTTTTTTATCACCACTGCCACCAGCTTACAACAGGGAATCTCCATGGCGTCGCCTACCTGTTGTTGTACCTGAGCAGCATTGTGTCCTCCAAACTCGTCACCAAGCTCAGAGACCTCGGGCTCAACAGCTCCCTCTGTGACTGGATTCTGAACTTCTTGACAGGCAGACCACAGGCTGTGTGGGTGGGTGGCACCACATCCTCCACCCTGACTCTGAACACCGGTGCCCCCCAGGGCTGTGTGCTCAGTCCTCTGCTGTACTCCTTGTTCACACATGATTGCGTAGCCACCCACAGCTACAATACCATCATTAAATTTGCCGACGATATGACCGTCATTGGCCTGATCACCGGTGATGACGAGACGGCCTACAGAGAGCCTGACATCTTGGTGCCAGGACAACAATCTCCATCTTAACGTCAACAAAACTAAGGAACTGATTGTGGACTTCAGGAGGAGGCAGAGGGAGGAACATGCCCCCAATTTCCATCAACGGTCTACGGTGGAAAGAGTCAACAGCTTCAGGTTCCTTGGGGTCCACATCAGTGAGGACTCATCACACTGACTTTATTACAAAGTCAGCCAGACAGAGGCTCTTCTTCCTCCGCAGGGTACAGAGGCTCAACATGGACTCAAGGATACTCTGCAACTTTTATAGATGCACCATAGAGAGTATCCTGACTGGCTGCATCACTGCCTGGTACAGCAGCTGCTCCACCTCCACCACAAGGCTCTACAGAGGGTGGTGAAAACTGCTCAGCACATCACTGGGACAGTCCTGCCATCCATGGAGGACTTCTACACCCAGCGGTGTTGGAGGAAGGCCACCAAAACCATTAAGGACCCCAGCCACCCCAGTCACACACTGTTTTGTCTGCTACCATCTGGCCGACAGTTTCGCAGCATTCAAGCCCGTCCCACCAGCTCAGGGACAGCTTCATACCGCAGAACATAAGACTTCTAAATGCTGTCAGCAGCAACACACCTTTAAATAACAGCATCATTTTATTGCTTATTATATATTTTATTGTATAACTTATTTGTAGTGTTTTTGCTTTTTGTGTTTGACTGTTTTCATGTGGTTTATATTCTTTTTAGCTTTGTTAGGAGAGCCTGGGATCTAAGAATTTCACTTCCAATGATTATTGATGTAATTATTGTGCAATGATAATAATTCATTCATTCATTCTTTCTCAGCTGGCACACCAGTTTAAACTGGAAATGTGCTGGTTTGAAAGACTCTGGTCTTGATTTCTTGTTTGTTGGGTGTTGGGTCATTATTATTCTGCACCTCTTTAATTTAATTTTTACTTGGACCTGTAGATAATTTAGTTAATATGTGTAAGTGGTGTTTTCTGTCACTTCTAAGAGTTTCACACAGCATGTAGGATTTTAAAATTAGTTATTTTTCTGAGGGACAAGTATCTCAGTCTTTCTACAAATGAGCAAAAATACATCAAGTTTCCACAGTATTCAATAATATATTGGAATTAAATCATTCATCATAACCTAACTCCCCATAATATTTCTTTTTAATCCAAAGTCTTTCTTCTTTGCTCTGATACAATTCTATAAATTAAACTTAGTTCCTCAGAGTATAAATCCTTCATGCGTCTAAGTCTAAATAATGCTTGATATGAAGGGAGCAACACTACAACCACAAAATTAAAAAGAGACTTTGTGATGGGACTAAATAAATTAAAAAAATATAATTAACAAATCTTAACTTTAAAAAAGGACATAAATCCTAGATAACTTTTCTAAATAGAAGGATTTAAAACAGGTATAGGTGACACCTGGTGTGTCCAAACAAAACAAATAAAAAAAAAACTAGATCCACAACCTTACTACATTCACCCAATCAGAGAGCGGAGAAGAAGGCCTCCAGATGCAGTGAGGGGTTGAACTGCAGGCTGAGCCTCATCAGGTTTTTGGCTCCTGTTCAAGGTGAGAACAGAGAGACGGCTTAAGGGACGTCGTCATGCATGTAACACCTGACAGGTTATAACTCAGCTTCTTAATATCGGAGTTCATGTTCAGGTTTTTGGCTGAAGTTTAGTTTGATCAATCATGAAAAATAAATGGGTGTAAATCAGAACTTCCAGTTCAACCAGTTCAATACTGTGACTTCTTTTGTTGGCCGAAGATTTCTGTCAATTTATGTTCTCAACCAGGCTTTTGACTAATCTACTGCCTCAGTGCAGTAAGTTATATTTAAACAAAATCATAATTTCCTGATTGTTAGATTACGGCAACCTTTGTTTCCCTTCAACCGAAACCTTGCCTGGACTTTTTCTGAAGAAATGAGGGTGTGGGAGATGAAACCAGGTAACTGCTGTGCTTGACAGAGATCATGTTTCCCACAAAGACCACCAGATTTCCACCAACAATGATGAAAAACATTCTAGTTGTTTAGTTTTAGCCATTGTGGATCATAATCATGCTGCATTTGAATTACGTGGCAACAGTGTTGGAAAATCCCAACATTTATTAAAACCCTTAACCTTCGTTCTACTTCAAGTAACATGAATGCTTTATTCACTATGGTGAAGAATGAACGTTTGTTGCCCTCGTGGTGCCACTCCTCTCTGAGGGCAAAGGTGGTGCAGCCCTGGGACGCCAGCCAACTTGGCCCCTCCCTCAACAGTGTATAAAACAAGGCACCCAGCAGAGCTTGCATCTGTGGTTTCTCCTCATCCTCTGCTGCCATGACTTTTGTTGCTCCTGCAGGCTACCAGCCGGTCTACTCCCCCGTAAGTATCTGCACATCCCTGCTGCAGCTCTGAGGATGTGATGAAGGCTGCTCTGCTGCAGCAGGAAAAAGAGATGATGTTATTTAGCAAAGAAGCAGGTGTAACTTTGATGTTATCACTACTAACGCTTTCAGGTTTAAACCTAAATTCTTTAGATATATTAGCTGCACTGAGGATGCTTGACTTTCTTAAAAGAAAAATAGTTTTGAAGAAACTTTGTGCTGTTGTAGGACTTTGATGTTTGAATCCAGGCCTAATTTTTTTGCTTTTTTTTGGTTTATTTACCTGAATTTAAACCTTTAATGCTGTTATTATCCTTGGCTAAGCTTAAAAAAAACCAAAACAAAACAGCAAAAAACAAACAAACAAAAAAAAACCTCCACAGTAAAATACAGTAATGATGCACACTTTTAATTACATGTCTGCTGCTGATCGATAAAGAGGAAGATGATATTACCACCACCAAAGCTTAGTTAATAAATATATTGTGAAAAAAATTGGGAGGATATCAATTTTTTTTATGTATTTATTTATTTTATTGTGGAATCATTCTGCAACCTAATAAAATGTAAGAAAGAGATTTTTTAGGGGGAGGTGGGTTCCAA
The DNA here is from genome assembly GCF_017639745.1 of Melanotaenia boesemani. Taxonomy (NCBI): domain Eukaryota; kingdom Metazoa; phylum Chordata; class Actinopteri; order Atheriniformes; family Melanotaeniidae; genus Melanotaenia; species Melanotaenia boesemani. The sequence goes on along the minus strand of NC_055690.1, from coordinate 32,857,817 downwards.
GAATATTTTCTTTGACACTAAAAGTTTAAAGAGTATTTTTGCTCATGACAACAATGAAAGCGATGACGGTAGAAGTGGTAGGACAAGCCAAACGTTTGGGAATTTACCTGCTTAGAGACCAAAGTTGGAAATTAGGCATTAGCTGTAATCTTGCATACTTACGAGAAAATGATGCATTTAATCACATTTTACATGAACGTTTAGGATTTTTTCTACTAATAGAAAAGGATGAATTGCTGATCTACTGAGTTATTTAGGAAGATTTTGTTTTTAGCATGGCTGCTTATTTTTGAGCATGTTACAGATAATTCCCTACCTTGGGCCTATTTATGGAGGCGTGAGGGAAGGGATGTCCATCTACATCCAGGGGTCCATTCCTGAGGATATCACAAGGTGAGTTTACCAGTGTGCTTAGTGTGTTTAGTGTTAAATCAGCATGTTTCTCTGTAGGGAAATGAATCACTTCCACTCACTGAGGCGTGATTAATCTCTTATGCAAACTTTCTGACTCCATGTGAATGCTGAGGACACGCCTTGTGTAATCCCAGTCAGGGTGGAGTTAATTTCTGTGCAAAATCTATAAAACACAGACCCATTTTTCATCATTTGTCCCTCCTCTTTTCATTGATCTGATTTCCCAAAAATTAGCCAACAAAGTACACAGTTCCCACACTTGACTTATTCATGATGTTGTTTACAAGCAGAGAGTTTTTCCTCCTTTTTACCACATCCTCGAGTTTTTTTTTACTTGGCCCACCCTGCACTGTTATCAGATTCTGCAGGACTCTGTCACACAATGGTTCCCCTGATGTGTTTTACAGGTTCTTTGTTAACCTGATCTGTGGTGAGTCTGAGTCCAGCGATATCGCCCTGCACTTCAACCCTCGATTTGATGGCTGGGACAAGGTGGTCTTTAACTCACGCCAGGATGGATCCTGGGGGCAACAGGAGAAGATCCGCAAAATGCCTTTCAGCAAGCGTCAGGCCTTCGAGATGCTCATCATAGTCACAACACAGAACTACCAGGTCCGACCAATCAGACGTACACACTGTAAACTTTAGATCAGTTGTTTTTATATGACAGGACAAGTAATGAAACTCTCTGCTTCACATTTGACTCCATTTCGTTGCAGATTAAAGTCAACGGGAAGGACTTCTTCACATTCTCACACCGTATCCCTGTGGAGAAAATTCATGGAATACATGTTGCAGGAGATGTTTGCATCCAGACCATCAATGTCTTAGGAGTGAGTTCTCAAGTCTGGGAAACTTGCAGATTTGGGCTTTGCTGGGAAAATACTTGAAAGTTGAGAGCAGCTGATGGTTAACGTGGCATGTGTTGGTGGTCTCTCTGCAGGGAGGATTCCCAGGATGTGGCGTGGGGGTATGTCATTTGTGTATTTGTGTTTACTTTCCTTAGAGTGCTGCTGAAAGTATTTCAGAATAAATAAAGTTATTTTACTGACACTGACTGATATTCAGGAAGGATATCGAAGAGGTGGCATGGGGACAAGTAGAAGGATCTGGATTAAAAACATTAATATAAAGTTGAATTAAATGTCTTTTTATTTCCTAAAGGAAATTAGTCATTGTTAGTATTAACAGTCACAGCAGGTTATTGCTCTGGGCCGGAAAGACCTCCTGTTCTGCTCTTTGGTTTTGGCTCCATTCATCATTTGGGCAAATGTACAATAAAACTTCAGTACAAGTTGTACAAAATGTTGCTGAAACATGGACTTCTCTGCAGGGTGGACACCCTGGAGGCCCCGGAGGCTGTATTGGGGTATGAAATATTATCAGTTTGTTATTTACTTTGTAAAACAGTCAGGTATTTGTAATTTCAACAAAAATATTTGAATATAATGTGCTTATTCATCCATTTTTTCATCTTTATTTATTCATTTAATAAGCCGGGAGGATTCCCAGGATCACACCTGCCGGTGAGAACTGCTCAGCAATTTATGTCCTTTAAATAAATTTTAAAAATAAACTAAAATAAAATAAAATAAAAAACAAGTCTGCTATACTCACCTAAATGTCTTGTTTCTTCTTCTGGTTATAGTGTATGGGTGGGAAGCCAGTCTACAATCCGGTGAGTGAAATTTCCCACACACACTTTTGCACTGCAGCGATGTTATCAAGGCAGGTACTTGAAGTGGGTGACGCCTCATTGTGGTGATTATTTGTTTTTTTCTTTTTTTTTTTGTAGCCTTCATAGGTTTCAAGTCTAATATCACTGCTTGTGAGGCCCTCTTCTATTTCTATATATTTATTTTTAGAGTTTTCCATTGGAACTAGTTGGAATCGCCTGTGCTTACTGCCCTCTGCTGGTCATAGAGAGGAACAGCAGCTAGTTCTTTCTAGTGAAAACCATCGAAAGACTGATATCGTTTTAGATCTTAACTTTACTAAATGTTTTAGTTCATGAACATATTCAAGGTGATGGTAACCGATGAGGAAACATAGTCTTTGTGAAAGGACTCATATTAGGACGTCTGTTATCAGCCTCTAATGAAACAACTATTCATATTATTTCTTATTTCATGAAACATCTGATGTTTTTTTGTGTGCATTTTAAGACCTTGCCCTACTCCAGCAAGATCCCAGGAGGAATGTGCCCTAAGAGGACCATCATCATCAGAGGCATGGTGCCTCATGGAGCGGACAGGTGTGGGTTTACTTACCACTGTGCATGTTGACATAATTGTTTCGTTTTGACATGACAGCTAACAGACAGCCTGGTATTACAGTATGCGCATCGACTTTGTGGTGAGCAAATCTCGAGACATCGCCTTCCACCTGAACCCCAGGGCGAAAGAAGGCACTGTGGTGCGAAACAGCTTCATTGGAAAAAGCTGGGGAAAGGAGGAAAGAGAGCTCAGCGTGAATCCCTTCATAGAGGGACAGTACTTTGATGTAAGCAGTCTGTCCTGCACTTTTATTTCTGTGTTTTGATGTTTTGTGAATGAGTTTTCTTTCTGTTTCTCAGATGTCGATTCGTTTTGGGACCCAATGTTTCAAGGTCTTCGTAAATGGACAACACTTGCTTGACTTCTCCCACCGCATGCCCTTCACTGAGATTGACAAGTTGGAGATGGAAGGCAACATGCTGATCTCCTACATCCACTTCTGAGATCACAAATATGTTCAGCTCTAAGCATTGAAATGTTTGCTGATTTTATTTCTTATTAAGTTCATGTTAACTCATCATCTCCTGGTTAACTGAAGTAATAAAAACAAGAATTAACTGTCTGCCTCACAGCTCATGTTCTTGAATTAACTCATTTATTTCTTATGCAAAATACTGTTTGAACTGTAGAAAATTCATTTACACATCATGACAGAGACAATACACAAGCAATTACAGCACAATCCGCTCAAAGTTAGAAAACAAAAAAGACCAGGATAATTGCAATCCATACTCACAGCGAGTGTAAGGCTAAATACTGGCTCTTTGAAGGCACTTGGTAAAGTTGGGAAATTTACAATTTAAGGCTGATGTGAGTGGAAAAAAGATGGAATTTCTTTTTTTTTTTCTTCCGGAAGATGTTTGACCAAAATGCTCCAAAATGAACTTAGACCAGCACCTCAGTCTCAGCACCACTTTCTATGGTTCACCATGTAGGAACATAGTACCAAAGCTATTGCAACACTTTACCTTAACATGGAAATTCATTCATGTTACTAGCATATCCTACTAATGTGTATGTTTTTTTTTTACTCTAAGTACCTTTGATGATTACAAGAAAATAAAACAAAACACAGCGCCTCACTGAAGTTCTCTTCTCCCAAAATATGTGCAGAAACATGGTCAAGCCTACTCTGATGACTTACTAATGAACTAAGACAAATATACTGTATTTATATTTATATATACACATAAAAAATAAGTGCATGCATAATTCAACTTCCTGGAAGCAGAAGCTCCATTTTTAGTTGCTACATCCTCCTCGATGCTGTTGGTAACAGACTCCTATTTACAGTGCAAAACCTCGATATCCCAGAACATGAGTGGCAGGCTGATGTGGTTGATCCTGTTTCCCAGTCGTTAAGGTGTTTGTTCATTTACAGAAAATCCCCTTTAAGGCTCTGCAGTGTTTTCTCAGGCTTTCTTCTCTAACATGATGAATATGCAAATCGTCACATGAACAGTTCTGATGAGGCAGAACGTTCAGGAAATATTCAAAACACATGATAAAACCCCAAAAGATATAAAAACATTAGTGCAAAGTTGTAGAAATATAAAAATCAGCATAAAAAATACAAAATGTGTCATAACACTGTGCTTCAGACAAAAGCAAGGATGAGGAACTCATCCCAGATCCCACAGTTTGTGTCGTATCGTATCCGTACCAACCCTCTGTCCATCTACCAGAACCTCTGATTGCTTGTACCTTCTTTAAGCAGAATTGCTGCCCCTGTAGAGTCTTTGGTTCCTGAGTTATTGTAATGATGTATAGATCAGGATCTGCACAAGTGTCTGTCAGAGAAAAAGAGTTGTCTTGTGTGCTCAGTAAACGGCTCAAAGCAGAATTAACAGTAAAACCCCTGGAGGATGGAGGTTCCCCACTGAGAAGCATCTAATAAATGTTTAACGTAATGTGATGATAAGCTACATTTTCTAATTTGTTCTTTTGTGAGAATTAGCTGAATAACCTCATTTTTTTTCTGGAGGAGAGGGAAAAAACTAAGCTTCCTTTACAGGTGCAGTGTGTAAGAATTATTGCCATCTAGTGGTAAAGATGGGCACAGAAACTACTTCAAATACCATCTGTAAGTGGATCCAGTGGCCACAGGTGCAGCCATGACTGCACCACAGGTATCTACGTCAACAGTGTGTACATCTGTAATGTTACTTATCCCAAATGGTGCCCTAGCACCTAATAAATAAAGCAAGCACTGCAGTTTTAAAGCTCAGTGGGTTCCCACTTCACAATGATTTGTTTGTCCATTCAGAGACTTCGTAGTAAAAACACAAATATGACACTATGTATGTGTACTCATGGCATGTACAGTAGATATAAATGGTTCATTCTTAGAGAATAAAAACATAAGCTATTTTAGTAAAGTGATTAGGTACCAGTAGAAAGCTTTTAATGATGTATTATAATTTTCTATAATTCAGCATCGATTTTGTTACACACTGCACCTTTAAGTTTTGACCCTTTTACAACCGTTACAGGGATGGGTGGGGCTTCTCCATCTCCATCTGAGCATGCTCAGCTGGAGTTCAGTCTGGCAGTGTCTGTGCTGGTTTCACAAAGAGGTTAAAGGTGTTTTGTTCTTTAGCTTAGTCACTTTGCCGCATGAGACTTTAAATTCATCTCCCTGATTGTGCTGCAGTGTTGCAGCAAGTCAAAAATTACACTTGTTTAGTTAATGTGCTCATCATAAAAGACAAGGGGTAGAGACAATAGGTAGAGTCAGAATCTGTCACTTCCTTGGAATGCCTTCAGCTGTGTGTACGTATTTGTGCAAAAACAAATATAGGGAGGCATGTACAGTTTCTTATAGTCAGTAGAAAGAGGCTGTAGGAGGCTGGGTGTTGTTCTTGGACTGGCAGTGATCAATCCTGTCATTTTTTAGGAGAAACAACATTACTGCCAGAGCATTTTCCTGGCTCCGTCCCTGTCCTCCAGCAGCTCGACGGTGGGGGTGGGAGCTGGGGTGGGGTTAGGTGTTGAGTGGCAGGACGGTTGCAGAGGCAGTGTGGCTGTGGAGGACGACACTGGCATGTCCAGACTCTCCAGGGAGTCAGAGAGGGCTCTACTGGACTCGTGTTGTGGACAGAGGACGTAACGGTTGGGTTGGTGGACCTCCACTGTGGTCACAGAGTCTAGAGCTTTCAAGCAGAAAGGGGACAGACCCCCAACGGGGTCACGGCCACCTACAGCGCCAAGCTCCATGGAGGATTCGTCCATGTTGACGTAAAGAATTTCGTCAGGGTCCTGGGGATCCGGAAGATCCTCGAGGGCTTTTTCCAACTCGCAGCGCAGGGATTCAAATGATGGACGATCCTTTGGGCTCAGCAGCCAGCAGGAGAACATCAGAGCATAGCTGGAAAGGATGAGCAAATTATAATATGATAGTCATAAAACCTTATGTCGCCAATTTTCTACTACATTCTTTGGTAGAAAATCTTTAGGAAACATGGAAAATGGGTCGGGGGGGCAAAGTTTCATCATCAGTGGAGTGTGTTTTGTGAGGGATCTAAAACTTACATGCAGTCCAAACAGTCTGGGGGCTGTTTGAGACGGTTTCCTTGTCTCAGGTAATCATAAATCTCACTGTTTTCCACTCCTGGGTACGGCGTCTGTCCCCTTGTGGCGATTTCCCACATGGTGACTCCAAACGACCACTAAGAGAAAGAAAGGATCGAGACAGAAGACCAGAGATGGAAATAGCACAGAAAGACAAAGAAGGAAGCGTTTAGCAGCTTTTATACACCAGTCAAATATGAAACTGCACAGATCAAACACGTGCTTTGGAAAAATAGCACAGCTGTGTGTGTCCAGGGTTTTCAACATCCAACTGTGTGAGCAAGCACAAAAGAATGTCCATAATTTTCAGTGCTTACACTATTTTACCGTGCACTCTCACATGCATGAACACTCAGGCCCTGAAAATATGCATGAAATGATATTTCCATCTGCTACAGCTGATATATGTTGCAGATGTTGGTCAAACTATTCTTACTGCGTTTTACTACCAGCTAAAACATCAGAATGACATCTTCAATAAGCCAGAAATCAGTTTGAGAGATAAACAAAGCAAACATTTCACAGCTGGGTGAACTACACCATCATGGAGACTGTAGACTTCCAAAACCAAATCTGTTTTTTTTACTACCTCTCTCCACTTGTAGGTTTGCACGGTGGCAATGAAACTTTACACAGTGTTGTTTTTACTTGGTGGAGGACTATTTAAGCATAATTTATTTTATAAAAGGTCTATCTGTTGTATGTGCTTGGCTGGTTCTTGGTCAAAATATGACTGTCACTGTTAGCTTAACCTTTCTTTAAGTGTCAAAATCTTGGATGAATGTCAAGGTAAATCACAGCATCCTACTATCTGTAAACTACTAGCATGGCACACACGTAGCTTGGACTGTATCTCACTTGGCTTTCTTTCAAAATGGCGTAACAAGGACTTTTGCTTATGCCCCATCACCTGAGCGCCTCAAGGCTCGATACTGGGACTCTTCTCTTTGAAACACCACTTTATTTTGTTTTCTTGCACAACTTCTCATATCACTGCTATGCAAATTATATCCAACAGTACCTGTCATTTCATATTTATTACTTATCTTTCCGACATATCTGCATGGATGAAGGAATACCACCTGCAACTAAACCCATCTATAACTGAGCTATTGGTCATCCCTGCCATTCATTCCATCCAACACAATGTCGTCTCCATGCAGACCTGCTGGTAATGGCCTCCACCAAAGACTTAAATCCTGACCAAGTCCTGTGGTTCAGTGCTGCTACACCCTCATTATCATGCTCACAGTCATGGGAGGCATTCGAAAGGAAAGAGCTGTTATATGCTGAGATAGCAGCTGAGACAGAGGAATGGAGATAGAAGGAGAAGGTGTGCCTGGTGGAGGTGGGCTGCAGGTGATGTGTGTGAATACGTCCACGACACCACCACACGTCCACCACTGTAGGTTTTACAGGTCAGGCTCGGCAGAAGATTGTCAAAGAACTCACCACCACCACTAAAAGGAGCTGTATGGACTGCTAAACGACCATGTCCTCACAATGCAACCCATATTCTGGTCTAATCAGCCTGCGATGGCCCGGCTTCGGCTCAGGTGTGCAAATGGTCTTAACGCCCGATGAAGCTGGGGTACAAAACTCATGACATGTAGCACTGGTCAATTGAAGCTACTTTATCAAGGGGCTAATGCCATCATCAAGCTAGTGCTGACCAATGAGGGATTGTAATACCGAGTCCTTTAACCCCACTGTAATTATCATCCCAGCAAAGGTTGCAAAAAACCAAAGTGTCTGGTCATTTGAGGCAGAACGCCACCAAACTCCTGGTTCAGGCCATGGTTATCTCTTGCCTCAACTCCTGCAGGGGTCTTCTAGCAGCGAAACCCTACAGATGCTCCAGAACATGGGAACACATCAGCCAAAAATAGCATGCATCATTTAACTTAGATTTAATTCACTAAAAACAGACTGCAGTCATTCAAGTTTAAGACTTGTAGACCACTGTGTTCATCTCAGGAATGTCATCTGGTACTATCATCCCTACAGTTTCAATTATTTCAGGTTCCATAATTATCTAACAAGCTGCCAAATGCACTTGGAGCAGGAGCATCTCTCTTCTAAGAACACCTCCCTTTTTTTATCACATTTAACACAGTAACACATCTAACTTTGCTCTCATTTTGTACTGTCAGTGATGAATCTGTTTACTCAGCCATGTGAACAGATGTCCCACATCATGAGTGGGCCAAAGTTTCTTCCTGCAGCGAAGCTGAAACGTCGACAAAACAGCCGACAGACAGTAGAATACAGCTGGGGGAACATTAAAATTCTTACTCAGTACTGCATACTTGAAGTCTTTTACAGAAATGATTCCATTCAAGGAACAGCCAGGTTTGCAGCCTGTGACAAATATAAACACATGCAAAAGGATGCACACGGATTCATTCATAAGGGAACTGACCACATCACTCTTCGTGGTGTAGACGCGGTCTGCCAAGCTTTCGATGGCGATCCATTTAACAGGCATCTTGGAGATCCGTCCCTGCCTGTAGTAGTCACCGTTGTAGATCTTCTTGGAGAGGCCAAAGTCGGCCACACATACGTTCATATTCTCATTCAACCTGAAACGGAAAGACCAACGTGTTACAGGGCCGTGCATTTAGAAAAACAACAGTTTTAATTTAGTTTCTCCTACTTCACATTTATTGGAACTAAGGATGTCACAATTCTAGATTTTCTTGGTACGATTATTGGTATAGAAATAATTGTATTACGATTGTCATGATTTTTTTTTATTTTTATTATTATTGTTTGTCTTTTCAGCCCTTGTTTTCTGTTTTTGCTGCTAGAACAATTCACTTTCACTCCAGGGATTAATAAAGTTTTCTTTTTCTGATGATTCTGATCATTATGTCACGTTAAATAATGTCATGACACTATGAATTTATAAAATCATGTGACCAGTACTTATAAATTTTATTTTTTTCTATTGTTAACGCCTGGAAGGATGTGTGGAAAAGAAGCATCTAGTAAAAAGAGGTGTTCTGCAAACAGTTGTTTAATTTTAACCAAAATTGGCCATAACCACAGCAAAAATCAGCAACAAAAAAACCCCAAAAAAACCCCAAAACAAAACAAAAAAATGTTCACATCAACATTCCCACACACACACACACACACACACACAGGCCTCCGCTCAGATCCCCGCCCTCTGATCTTTCTAAGATAATATAGTAACAAAAGAGTCTAATCACCACTAAATCATTTTACATATAAACTGGATTTCTCTCAGAGAAAACAGATGGAAAGGCTACAGGACCTTTAACTGGGTGTGGGAGGCTTCTTTCTGGAAACTACATCACAAAAATATTTTAAAATACTTATTTTGAACCTGAATAGTGAATTTCGAAACACAACACCGCGAGCTTTAAGATTAACAAACTAAAAAAAACTCCTTTATTCCTGGTTCAATAGTATTTAAATGGCTAAACATGATTTTATTTCTTTTTGTGATTTATTTGAATGATCATATTTTTTGTAGTGTTGTTACTTTTGTGCATTTTTAATTACTGAAGAATCTTTTTAGGTATTGTTTTCCTTTTTTAATTTTTAATTTTAATAGTTTTTATTGCTGATTTTATTGGATACTCCTGTTTGAGTGTAAGTAGATTTTATTATTTGATGCAATAATTTTCCCTGAGGACCTGTGTGTATATAAAGTTGACTTGACTTCCTCTGCCATACTTTCCAGCTTTTCTTTCCTCTCCAGCTGCATGGAAAGAAAAAGCAACACAAGCGGTGACAGGCGGGTGTTCAGTAACCTTGTTTTTGTTCTGTGCATGAGAATCTTTTCTGGAAAGTGATGGTATTGGGGGATCTTTACAATTAATTAACCGTGATTTTTAATTCTGTTAATTGTGACATCCTTAATTTAAACAGCTTTCACTTAAAATTCAACATCAAAATGACATGATATTCCTACAGAAAATGATACAAGATATGTTGAACTTGATTGTTGTCATTGAGAGATTGTCAAGATCTTTGCACATGGTCTAGTTTGACTTCTTTTAGAAAGCCAGCTTCAACATCTTTGTGATGGATAAAAAAAGAAATGGAGCACACGGTCCAGGAAGTGAGACGTAAAAAGCAGAAGCTGCGATTGTGCTTACATGCAGTTGCGTGCGGCGAGGTCTCTGTGGATGAAGTTCTTGCTGCTGAGGTACTCCATCCCCCGGGCAATGTCGGTCATGAACTTCACCAGCATTTGAGATGGGAGGTACTGTAGGACAGAACAGAGAGAAGAGGCTTTGTTTATCTTGTCGACCATCTGTCTCAGCTGAGATCAACTTTCTGCACAGTAGAGGGCACCAGAGTCCATCTTTTGAAAGTCACGTGATCGGTCTGAACTAATTTTCCAGATACTAACCAACTCCTCCTTTGGGAACAATTGTACTCAGTGCTGTTGTGTGTGTTTTTATTTTTTTTTTAAGTTGGCTGACCTCGTTCATGTTTCGCCATGGATCTTGTTTTGATTAGGGTCTGTGTTTCTCAACACAGCTCTTCAGAGACTTACTGCGTAGTCCAGAGCTCGATTCCAAAAAACACTTCATCCATTTACAAATATAAATGTACAAAAGTAATTCACACTCATCTTGTGTTTTGATGATCTCAGCGTGTTTTTCCTGCCAAAAAGGTGTGGGTGGAGGCTTAACAAATACTTTGCATCTATGTTGAACTTTGGGTCCTGTTTTGCTGACAGACGATCGTGTGAACTTGTAAATCCCAAACCAATTAAGTTGTAAGACTGAGTGTGTGTGAGCAGATGTGAGTTGTTGACTCTGTGCTTTGGTTGTTTGTAATCAGACTAACCACAGGGCAGTCTCCAAGCCTGGAGTACAGCAGATAGCTATGCAGGTCTCCATGTTTCATATAGGGCAGGATGACCACAGGAGACGGGTAACCTTCACTCTCCACAGTCTGCAGGCACACACCTACAAAAACACGTCTGTTTAATATACATGCAAATAACTCATGATTCAATTTGCTAGTTTTGTTAAAAGATCAGTTTAAATCCTCTCACTTTCTAAACCATTAGTGGTATTTCCTTATGTAAAAGTTTTTAGACCTCATTTGGCCCAGTTTTCAGATATCTGTAACCAGATGCACCCCGTGGGTGTCTTTGTAATAAATAAGAGATGAAATCCACACATTCATGTAAATGTTCATCATCCATTGTCCATTTAATCTCTTACACACCTGTGGTGGTCAATGTCTTCCCCAAGAACACCACAACACGTTACTGAGGAGGACATACATCTATAAAATGGACGTACTGATGAAGACTAAATATTCTAACAGTGTTTGTTTAACAGCTTTTAAAATGCATGTTTCCCTCAGGTTACCAGATTAATGAGAATATCTAATATGCAGATACCAGCTGGAAGATGTGTTAATATTCATGGCAAAAGCAGATGTTATCTCGGGCAGGTATGCATATTCTGCAGATTCAGCTGCATTTTTTCAGCAAAGCATCAATAAGCTCATTTTATGGCAAAAAAAAAAAGGCAGCAAGAGGAGGAGTTGGGGTCATCACTGATCACTGAGCTCTTTAGAGGAAAAAAAGGAGGAAATACCTTCTGAGAAGCATGAAGAGACAGAATCAGCGAATGATTTTAGGTCTACAAGGAAGAGAAGGAGGAAAGGGAAGCAAAGTCCAAGAAAGCCAAAGATTTTAGATGTAGTAAACCTTATTTGATAGGAATTATAGTATAAATCTGCTTAAAAACATTGCTTATCGTGCAAGGACTAAGAACTGCAAGTAGACTTTTCTGCAGTTAAATATGTAGGTTTGTGTGCATGTCCTCAGTAATGTGCCAGCCCTACATTGTCCCTCAGTTACCAAACCTTTGAGAGGCCCGGAAATGAGGGTGTATCAGTATTTGGTTGAAAGTACTCCTCTACTTGAGGGAAGTATCTTCAAGTCTTATTCTTGTGTAAAGAAGAAATGAAACACTCGTAAGGTTTCGATTTACAAGCGAAGCAAATCTGAAGCAACCTTTAGAGAAAAGTTGCAAAAAAAAATAAATAAAATGGGAGTCAGAAATTTTTCCTTGTGCTGCTTAGAGTAAATAAACTTTGATGCACACTGAAGCCAGATGGTGGTGGTATATATAGTACAATGCTCAACAGTTATTTTAAGTACAGCTAAACAACAGCAACTGTGGTGGACATCCACAAAATGAAACTGGAGAGTTTTCTGAAGGATTTCTTGGGGAAAACTATTGCAGGAGAAGTTACCTGGAAGCCATACAGGTGAAACCCTGAGAATATTTGCATAATCTTTCCTGGTTTATGATCCAGGACAGATTATACAAAAATGATGTATTCAATTCAGAAAAAGCTGAAGCAGCTTTGACTTCTTCCCTTTTGACTCAGTGGTCAAAGTTGGAGGGAAGAAAAGAGGTTTAGGATTATCCTTCAGAAATCATTTATATCCTACACAAAGAATATAATTAACCTTAATGGTTTTGTTTTACACAGAGAGGTCAATATTTATAAACTTGAATAGCTAAATACCCTAAGAAGAGAGCAATCACTGTGCCAAGCAGGTAACTCCTGACTCACCTAGAAGCCTCATGACGTTGGGGTGGTCAAACTCCTTCATGCAGGCGGCCTCACGCAGGAAGTCTTCCATCTCAGAGCGGGTACAGATGGCAACTGGAGAGGAGATGGGCCGCATGGTCAGACCACTTCATTTAGCTAACACAGCGAGGTTGTAAATCCTGGATTCTTCCAACCGTGACATGTTAAAATTTTATTTTAATACTTCAGTTTGAAATGGATAGAAATCACAAGGGTGTGGTGCAGTTTTTCCATGAATCCGGAGTCGATTTCACTTCGAAAACAATTAACTTTACTTTGAGGCTACAGTTTATGTGGGGTAAACTTTTCTTCCGCCAATATGTTTTACAAGCCGAGTCTTTGTCTGTTTTCTGATCGAAAAGCAAGATGTTTGCCATGACCAATCGTTAATTTTTGACTTGAGGAGCTTCCATCAAGCAGCCTGTGTTCACATGATGAAGAGACTCATTGTGGGGAACGCTGGGGGCTTCGACCGTCTACTCACTTTTCATAGTCTTGACAGCAACTTTGAGAACAGACTCCTCTTGAGTCAGCAGTCCCTCCATCACAGAGCCAAACTCCCCTGAAGAAAGAAGAAAATAGAAGCAGTTAAAACACAGATCAGAGTCTCAGATAGAGACAAACGTAAAGATAAGGAGCCTTTTTTGCTCTCCTCACTGACAAAACATTACCTTCTCCGAGGGTCTTTCCAAGGGTTAGTTTATGTCTGTCCACCATCACATCTTGGAGCTTCTGTTTCAGCTCATCACTGATACCCAGGCTGTTCACTAAAGAGATGAAAAAATAAAAACTTTCAATGCTGTTTAAACTATTTTAATTAATAACAGAGAAAAACAGCCAGTCTGAATCAAACAGCCGGATTTAGTTTTATAAAAACCACAGTGGATAAACGTAAAAACCACAACAAGCCGGAATCAAAGTATTAATACAAACGGCCAAAATGCAACAACCATGAAAATAAGAAAAAATCTGAACAAAAACAAGCCTGTTTACATGTGAAAGTCACAAAATTAAACTTTATTAAAACACTTCTCATCTGTTTTCAATGCAAAGTAGCATCACTATGATATCAGAAAATGTAATAAAAAATATGTCAGATTATTCATTTATTCTAATTCGAAATATGTACGACTCTAATTCCAAAAAGGCTAATGAAAAATGTAAAATAAAAAACAGAATGCAATGATTTCCAAATCTCACCAACCCAAATGTTAATCACAGTAAAACAGAAGCAACATGTCAGATGTTGAAACTGAGATATTTATAAGCTCATTATGAATCTGATGGCAGCAACACATTTCTAAAATGTTGGAATAAGGGCAATAAAGGGCTGGAAAAGTAACTGGCACAAATCAAAAACAGCTAGAGGAGCATTTGACAACTAATTAGTTTAATTAGCAGCAGGTCTGTAACATGACTGGGTATAAAGGAGCATTTCAAAGAGGCAGAATCTTGCAGATTTAAAGATGGACAGAGGTTCACCAATCTGAGACAAACTGGCTCTAAAAATTGTGAAACACTCAATAATTAAAGACAAATGTTCCTAAACATAATATGTTTTTAAGATTTTGAAGATCCCACAATCTACACTCTATATTATCATCTAAAGATTCAGAGAATCAGGAGGAATCTCTGTGTGCATGGGGCAAGGCCAAAAATAAAAAACTGGATGCTGGTGATCTGGGGTCATCAGGCAGCACTGCATTAAAACCAGACATGATTCTCTACTGGGAATCACTGCATGGACTCAGGAAGACTTCCAGAAACCACTGTCTGTGAACACAGTTCACCCTGAAATCCACAAATGCAGGTTAAAGCTCCATCATGCAAAGAAGAAGCCACATATGAACAGGATTATTAGCGCCGTCTTCTCTGGACCAAAGCTCACTTAAAATGGTCTGAGGCAAAGTGGAAATCTGTTCTGTGGTCAGATGGATGAAAATGTGAAATTCTTTCTGGAAAGCATGGATGTGTCCAGCAACTGAAAAGGAGAGGGAGCATCCAGCTTGTTCTCAGTGGACAGGTGAAAAGCTGCATCTCTGATGGGATGGGGCTGCATTAGTGCCTATGGCGTGGGCAGCTTCCACATCTGTGAAGCTCCATCAATGCTGAAAAGTACATGGAGGTTTTAGAGCAACATCTGCTCCCATCCAGACAACGTCTCTTTCAGGGAAGGCCTTGCAGATTTCAGCAAGACAATGCTGAACCACATCCTGCATCCATCACAGCAGCATGGCTTCACAGGAGAAGAGTCCAGCTGCTGAACTGGCCTGCCTGCAGTCCAGACCAGAAGGTCCAGGACTTTTGAGCAGCTAGAATCCCGCATCAGACCAAAATGGGACAATATTCCTCTCCTAAAACTCCAAGAACTGGTCTCCTCACTTCCTAGATGTTGACAGTTGTTAAGGTAAGAGGGAATGCTTTACAATGCTAAACATCTCCCTGGAACTACTTAAAAAAAAAGGAAGAAAAAAGTGAGATTAAAACAACAGTAAGAAAAAAAAGAAGGAAAAGTATTAGGTATTAATAAAACCTCAGTCAGTCTTCTTTGGCAAAATTGTTTGAAAACCCATCCATCTGTCCCCTTTTTTAGGTGTGGGACACGTGAGCATGAGTTCCAGCAGGAACCAGGTCTGTGTCCTACAGAGATGGGGTCAGAGGATTTAAGCTGCTCTACATTTTTTTGCTTCAGTATTCCCTCCACAGCTGGCTGTCAGAGCACTACGGTGTTGAGCAGACAGCGCTACAGATGTGAGCTCTGTTTTCACATCTGGGCCCGGATGTGACAAGGCAACAACATACTCAGCGTTACCCCTTCAGCTGCTGCCTTGCTATCAATCTGTCTTACACTGGACAGAAATGCTCTCAGTCAAGGCCTTTCATGACACATGCTGGCAGCCAGCAAAAAAAAAAGAAAAAAGCCCAAAGCTCCGGGATTTGACTTTGTCCTGAGAACTGCCCAAAACTTCTGGTCAAGATCAGCGTAAATGCTGCCCAAATCCATCCAATCTAACCCCTTCCTTTATTCCAAGTGCACTTTCCATCATTTTCTCAGAGTACACATTATCTCCTCATCTCCTCTTGGCTCCTCTCATTTCACTTCCTGAAAAGTTTTTTTTTTTTCTGCACTTTTGCCTTTCCCCTGGCCTCTTTGTGGCTCCGACAAGCTGAGACTTGTGCATGAGGACCATACAAATATTAAGTGCACACCAGGGACAATGTCAGTGCTTGAATGTGACCCAGCTGTGTGGAATCCTGTGTCTGTATACTGTGTTCACAGGTAAATATATTTGTCTTTAATCACACACGACTCACACAAGCGAGTGGCACACAAAACACAGCAGAAAATGTCTTTGAATTGGAAGGTCATTGCTCCACCTGGGTGAGACTTTCCCGACTCCCATTTTACTCCCTAAAATTGGAATGACCTCTTCATTCCAGTTGCTAGAGCTTGCTCTGGACTGGCGCACAAATCCATTTGCTCCCTGATGTAACCGTATTCCCTTTTCAACCTCTCCCATACTATCATGTTTCACCATTATTCGCCTGACTGCACAGGCAACTTCATGAAAGGACTCACTGCACATCTAATCGATGCTGCTATAAAAAGATTGTGTTGTATGATATAAAAACACTGTGTATTATGTCAGTCCAGATCGAGACACTCAAGGTCTGTGATTGCAGCTGTGGAGTGAATTAACTCTTAGCTGTTTGTGTTCCTGGCTTTGATCAACCAAACAAGCTGATGATGTGATTTCTGTGTTGAAACATGGAGAACAGAGCTGTCATTGTATGTCATGAGAGGCTGCTATCTCTCTCCACTAAACCAGCGCCTCAGGATGAGGGGAAGAATCTTCCTCTAAGGAAAGAGGCAGGCTTAGACATGCTATTGAAAGTATCTGTTCCTGTTGGAGTGACAGTAGGTACAAATGCAGAGCATCAACTTTCTGACAAACATGCAGGGGCAGAGAGGAACTTACAGGTGGCTTCTGTTGTCCTGCGGCTGTAGGTGCGGCGAGCACGATACCTGACAACCAGTTCACCGCTCTCCATCATGGGTTCAAATGCCTCTCTGTGAATGCATCAGACAAAAGCAAAGCACAACAAGTAGATTAGAAAATGAGAAAATGAGCATTTCATTTCATTGCAATACATACTAAATGACTTTCAGAGCTAATGTCTTAGTCTCAAAATATCCACACATGTAAGGCAACTAGGTCAAGAAGCTGAAAATAATTAAACTTTTTGGTTTGGCTCAGCTATTAAAGTTCCTCCCTTTCCACCCACCAGGAGGACAAACAGCCTACGTACCCGAAACGTGTCTCCTTGCGCCGCAGCTTGGCCACGTAAACAGCCATGAGCACAGCTATGGCCACAGCACCGGCAATGGCCATCACCACATACCACCAGTGCCAGGAAAAGGCTGGGGGTGAAGACGGATCTGAGGGACGGGGCGTGGACAGAGACAGGATTTAAGATGTTTGGAGACTTTCATGCAAGAAAAACAGCAGTGAATTGGCATGTTTTTTTCCTTTTTGTTTTTGGTAATAAGTGTGTATGAAAAGAATTCTTACTGCTTGTCGTTTTGAGAAGGCAAAAGAAATGTATTGTAGTAAACATTAAGCTCGTGTGCTGGCTTTTTTGTCACTTTTAATTAAGATTAATAGCACATGCTTCTTAACTGCTATTATGTGTTAAAGAAAGAACAACCTCTTTCTTTTCACATATTTTTATGTATCAGGACATGATTAAAAAGATTAACTGGTCTATACCAGGCCTTAAAATTAGGGGAAAAAACAGAGACGAACAGTCTCATTATTTATTAAATGAAAACAATGCTAAAATAAAAAAAAATGTGTATGTAAAACATACTACTTTCACAGGTATTACGAGAGTAAGTAGCAATAAGCAGTGCAAAAGCAACTGATTTATTGACCAGACTACGTAATGCCCAGAGTAACTGCAAAAACCCACAGTTACATCTCAGACTCTCCAGGCCTCTGTTAGCATAGTAAATATTAAAGTTCATGAAACTACAATTAGAAAAAGACTGAAAAATAATGGCTTGTTTGAAAGGGTTGCAGGAAGACACTTGGTGGTGAGTTTAGCTTTGCCAAGTTGCATTTGTACAAACCACAAGACTTCTGGGACAGTGTTGGACAGACCAGACCAAAGAGGACATGTCTGGTTAGCAGCAGCATTTAGGAATAAACCTAAATATAGCATATCTGTACAAGCTGTGAAGCACAGTGGTGAAGGGATGATGATCTGGGCTTGTATTGCAGCTACATGACATGGATACCTTCCATTTAGTGGACCACAAACTCCTTTCAATACCAAAGTATTCTAGCCTTCGTAACGTCCACCTGAAAATGACCTTATTTATCGTTTAAACCATGGATGAACGGGTAAATATGTTTTATTTGTTCAAATTCACGAAGTAACCTCTATCCTAAATGTAACTCTGAAAACGTGCTCCTTAACACCAAAAGCAGGATTTATTAATGTCTAATCAGTCATGCTACAATTAGCCTCCCTCTCCCACACAAGCTACTGCTAAGCAATCCCAACCTCCACCCACAGTTTTCAGCTTTCCTTTCAATTCACACTCATCCTCCCCCAACTTTCCCTGCCTCTATAGCTCTTTTTTCCTGCATTTCTTGTTGTTGTCTGGCTTTATTAGACAAACCAAACAGAGGTGCTAACACTGCCTTTGTCTGTTATAAATATTTATGATGCGTCTTCCCATTCACCCTCCCAAACCCATCTCCCCCTTCCTGTCTCTGTCTCTCTGTGAGCCCTTCTCTTCTCGTTTTTCTCTTCCTTCCTTTTTTCTTTTAAATAGACAAGATGGCGCTATCACTGAAGAAAGCTGTGACACAAAGTGAAAAAGAGAACTTTTGTGTCATGAGCTCACTTCCACTCTGGCTGTGTTATTTTGTGTCACTTACAGCGTGGTGTGGTTGGTTTGTATGAGCACTTTGAGTCATTACTCACCTACAGATTTCCTTGCTGCTGTGGAATTAAGAAAAAATATGATGTCAATATTTGGACTCTCAAGAGAAAAACACCTATCTTTTCTTTGAAAATAATGATAATAGGGCAACTGAATGTTTTCTTTTAAATTTTAATATGTTATATGGGATTTGAATTCTGATCCAATAATTCTTCTTCTTCTTTTAAATAAATTAATTTAAGTCCATTTCCCCCCCAACTTGCTTCTCTTTATAATTATAAAGCTGTCACTCACCAAAAGGAGTAAGTACCAGAGTCTGAGTGGGGGTCCAGGGCCCCTGACCTGCCCCAGTATAGGCACACACTCGAAAAGTCACATTAGACATGGGGACAGACAGATTAAGAGACAGCTCAGTGTCCAATCCAGCATCAGCAACAACCTACCAAGAAAAGAAAAGAGTGGGAATGTCAGTGTCAAGACCTGATAAAAAAATAGAACAATTTCTGAGAATAAACAATCTCAGCATTTAAGGATATAAAAGGTGCATTTGGCCCACATCTTCAGTTTTCT
Source organism: Melanotaenia boesemani (assembly GCF_017639745.1). NCBI lineage: Eukaryota > Metazoa > Chordata > Actinopteri > Atheriniformes > Melanotaeniidae > Melanotaenia > Melanotaenia boesemani. The sequence goes on along the minus strand of NC_055690.1, from coordinate 32,838,428 downwards.
TATGGGCTACATTTAGGTGACTCAGAGCTAATATGGCTGACTAAACTGAGATGCAAATCCATCAGACATGCCTTTAATTAGCCAAAAATGACTCTCAGAACCTTTGGGCCACATCTAGTCAACACATGCAATAACTGAAGTTTGGCCCAGGTTATGATATTTGGACCTTTCCAGATCCTACATAACAGTTTACAGTGCCATAACTGAGCTAGAAGTGTGCTAAAAGTAGCCCAGATTAGACACAAATGTGTCTAATATCAGGGCTGTGTTTGGTTTTTTACCTCAGCCAAAGAGGCAATGTTGTCGAAACACTTTTTTAAATTCCTCTGCCAAGAAAAAAACAAGCTGGAGAATTGTGATTGTTGGCATTGATTGTCTGCTTGTTGGCAGGATTACTCTAGAAAGTTTTACCAGATGTGGGACAAAGCCCAACTTCAATCTGTATCAGAATCTTTTTTATTTTTCAGCCTTTAAAGAGGAAAGTCGATGGCGGCTGTCACTGACCGGCAGGCCAGAAGGAGTGCTGTACTCCACCATGTAGCCCTTAAGTTCTCCATTCAGCTTCCCTGGAGGCTCCTCCCACATCACCAGCACCTCGGTCCCGTTTGCATTAGCATTCAGGTGAACAGGTGGATTCTCTGGAACTGAAACAAAGAGTACAAACCAACTCAGAAGCATTTCACACAGGGAAGGAGAACACTGAGGGTGTGATGGGACACAAATAAAAAAGAAGAGAGACTGTAGGCTCAGTGGGCAGAAGTTAGCCAGGCATGAGTTGTTCTGACAGCAGAGCCTCTGGGGTGTGTATAACTGCAACATCTGGAGTGAGAAGATGTCAGAGAATGTGAAGAATTCTGCTGTTTGGAGATAAAAATAAATAAATAAATAAAAGGCATCTGAGGGCACCACAGATGTTCAGAGGACATCGAGGTCTCTTTGTATCTGATAAAGACATTATCAGTTTCTATCTCTAACTCATCTTTTCTCCCCTGACTTTTCTTTTTTGGCTTACTGTTGTAGCAGAGAGAAAACTAAGTTGAATAACATGCCAGAAATAGTGTGAGGAATTTGTGCATGTGTAGCAGAAAATTCCAGGAAACTTTTTCCCAAGTAGAAGACAGGGCTTACTTTCTGAGTTAGACTTGCCTTCTCTGTATTTGTAGGCTCTAAATGTCATACAAACTAGCTGGACACCCACACAACCACACTCACACACACACTAACACACACACACACATATGAGCTAAGTCACTGTGAGTTTGGAGAAACACGGCCCAGCCTACAGTATGGATGATGTTATCAGGAAACGTTTGGAGGGTGATTGTTTCCACATGTGGTCCCTGTTCTGTCTGCCAGCGGCAACGAAAACAACCTCCAAGTCAAGTTCGTTCCAGCAGCTCCGCTCAGCTCCACCTATGCTCCATTATCCATCGGCCGCTCTGCCTCCTTCTCCACCTCTTTGTTTTATACCAGCTCCCCTTTGCTCCCCCTCTCCTTCTCATCTCATCCATCTTTCTTTCTCTGCTATGCAGCGCAATTCCATCTTTTTCTGGCCATGTTTTCTTCTCCCTCGCTGCCCTCTCTAGTAATGCCCCTCTCTTTTTCATACAGCGCTTAGGAGAATCTAATTGTTTATGTAAAAGTGCGAAGAAGAAAAAAACTTTTTGTAGAAAAACATGGCAGACTTGTGTTTCACATCCTTTTGGGTGCTACTATTAAAACACAAAAACTTGGACAAAGTTTGATTTAAGCCACAAATCTCAAACTTTTCTCTTTCTGACTCCCTGGAATGTGGAGTCTGTTCCACCTGAGGGAAAACAACCTTCACAAGAAACATAGTTCCTAAATCACAAACGGCATTGACAACGTTGCAGCTTATAAGAACATCTAACTTTTAATTTTACAGCAGTCTGCAGTAAACAGCATTACATGTGACTCGTGTGCCGAACCACTTCATCATGACTCATTTCCATCAGGATACAAACTGAAGTGATGTAGGAAGTGTTTGCTGTCCCTGTGAAACTATTTTTATTTGTTCATTTTAGGGAAAAAATTCATATGTAAATATGATCTCATTGCAGGAGATTTAGGATTTAAGGGGTTACAAGGGTCGCCTCACTTCCTCTCCCACCAACAAGCCCCCCTCTTTTCCTTCTCCCTCTGCTCTGTCGTCCTCCAGGGAGAAAAGTGGGCTTTGGGAAAATGGTAAAAATCTGTGTTTTCTCAAAGCGCCCCCTTCTCCCATTTCCCTGCTCTTCCAGCTATTCCTTCCCAACTCCCACAATTAAGCCACTTTTTTCTGTATTTTTCCCACAGTACCTTGCTGTGTGCTCTGGAAATATGTCATCCTGGGTCACAAAATGTGCAAGGAATGACGTTAAAGACTGGATTCAGAGAAAACACCACTGGGGGTGCTGGAAATAACCTCATCAGAGATGTTTGTAGGATTTGAGGGATGAAAAGATTAACATGAGAACATGAGCACAAGTTAGCCCTACTCAGTCGAAGGCTATGAAAGATGGCACAAACAAAGAAGAAAATAAAATCCTGGCAGGAGTGGACTCTGTCATAAATTGAACAATGCTGTTTGCAGCAGCAAATGGGGATGTCAGCATCGGGATAACATTTGTCCGAGACAGTGGAGCACAATTCTGCATGATTTATTGAAGAGGAAGAAAATGAAAGAGGAACTTAGTACTCCGGTTCTTAACTTTATGGACATTTCTTCAGTTTGCAGCACTGAAAGTACGACGAAAATGCAAAAACTGCAGCCAGTTTCTCTCTAATTCCTCTTTCTACATTTACCATTTCAACGATGAAGGAAACTTAAAGTGATCTTCTGAAAAGGAACAAAAAAAATGTGACTCATCCATGTGTCCATTAGACACCAGAGGATGGTGGTATAAGCTACATTACTAATGCTTATCATAAGTAGAAGAAACAGTTGTCCTAAGAGAAAACAAACCTCATGGAGGAAAAAAGGAAAAAAAAAACTGTAGTGGACATCTACAAGAGGAATAAGAGCTCTTCTTATTGACATCTCTGGGAATATATGTGATATTATATTAGACGCTGGTCAGTCACAGGAGTTTATTATTTTTCAGCTCAGACCTGATACAGCTGGAGTAACATGATTTTAAATTGGGATTTTAATTGTTTCCATTTATTTTTCCGTATCTGTGGCGAGTTGCTTTTGGACTTTGATGTCAGAATTTTAAGTTTCCAAATGGAAAAATCAACGGGATGACCCGTTTCAGAAAGTCAAAAGAAACTCATCATCCCCGACATCCAACATATCTGTCAGTTTGAGCCTCCTTCAACATCTAACTGTGATTTCAGAAACAAATAGAAATAATATATCTCAAATGCGAAATCAGCAAACCAAACTTTGTGGTTTTTTTTCATTCAAGTTGTTTATTGAGAATCAAACAGCCTCCATAAATAGGGAAATTATAAAATCTGTGAATTTTTTTCTCTAAATAGAAAAGAAGATTACTTCAAGTTATTTACAATGAAGAACTGAAACTTTTAAATCTTGACTGTAACCAGCATTTCAATGAGTTCTTCTTCTCCTTTTTAATTTTTCTGTTTATGAGAAAATGGGAAATGCTCTGTTGGAGTGTTTTCGCATCATCGCCTGCTTCCATCGTGGAAAACCCCAGTCATCCCTGCTGTGGCATCTCTCTCCTCTCAGTGTACACTATTTCCATTCTATTTATCCAGGAGTAGAGACAGCATGAGCTGGCATGGAAAATACCACCTCCATTCAAAGTCAAACACACAGCAGCCCAACATTACAGTCTGGACACAGTCCTGTGATCCTAACTGAGGCCTTTCAGGAGAATTTAACATCCACCCTCCCTTTCCAAAACCTCCACCTCTTCTGCCCCTCCTATACCAGTCAGCCCTCTGCCTCAATAGTTTACATTTGAAACTGGGTTCACAGAGGTACAGTCACTTGCATCTGGTTTTCTTCAGGAACACATTCTGAGTAAAGGAAGGACTAGTATGATTAATGTACCGTGGTAACCTGATTCTCTGACTCCTAGTTATCATTAAATGCAGATCCAGTTTGTCTTAACTCACTGTGACTGAAGTAGAAATGCTGGTTTAGTAAGGGCATGTGTTGCAGAGGCCACTGTTTGTTCGTTTTAGGAGTTTAACACTTGATTCCCGGTGATGGCTAAAGGCTTAAAAAAGCACCAGTGTATCAGCGAAGCTTGGCTCATATCAAATCTGTGGTTTTTAGTCACAATTTTCTTATAAAACCTTAGATATTTGGTTGATAAGCTAGCATATGGTCTGAACTGAATGCATCCATTCAGGCAACTTCAGAGGTTGTAAAATGTCAATGAAAATTTTAAGCTTCAATTTGAGACTCTAAATCTAGTAATAAAAAGTATTTCTACATGCTGTTGTTAAAACTGGGTGTTTACGTGTAAATGATATAAAACCGACCCTTGACACAGACCAAAACACCATAAAATGCAACTTAGTGACACCTGCTAGTTTGCTATGTAGCTTCTTTTCTGGTTACAGTATGCAGAGGGAATGGGAGGAGGATTAGACTTAGAGCTGAGCCAGAAGCCAGATAACACAATCCTGACCTTGACACACTTCTGCGCACTCACTCACACACACACACATCCAGACAAGACATCCAGGGTGAAAACAAACATCTCTGCACTTGGAAGACTCACCTCCTTCTTTGGTGTGCAGCTCCACCCAGGGTGACCAGTCTGAAGGGCCCTGGCTGCTATGACAGGCCACCCTGACTGCATAGACGCTGTAGGGATCCAGGTCCTCGATCAGGTGGGTGGCTGGTGGGACGTTCACATTCTGGTTGTGGATCATCTTATCGGTGCCTGCTGGGAAGGGCTGTCCTGATTGTTTGGCCTGAAACATCCCGACAACAAACATGAAAGTGTTACAAACTTTTATGCTGCGTTTAGACAGAGCGGCTCTTTATGTTTTATTACTTCAAACAGGAAGAGGATGCTGAAGTTTAGGTGGAAACAACAGAAGATTTAATTTCTCAACACAGACAACAGAAAAAACCTGATAGATGAAAAATTGTTGATTTTAACCCTTTTGAACCTGCGCTTATTTTTAGGCCTCTGCTTGAAAAAGTCATACCCATAATAAAATAAGTATATCTTTACAACCACAAGGTTGGTTTGGATACTTTTGGTGTCGTAGTAAAGAGAACACTGGTGAGATTTGTTAAGATGTAAATATAAATATATATGTTAATGATGAAGAAGAAATTACGATGGCACATAGCACAACTGAAAAAATGCTTGCCTAAAAAAACCATTTGGGGTGAATATTTATATTTCTTCGGAATGATGCATTTCTAAACCTCTGTCGGGTCATAGTACAATATGTGGACATTATCTCTGCAAACTGACAAAGCGAAGAAGAACATTTGGCACAATCTTTTCTCAAATTCTCCCAATTAGGGCAATCTTGTTTTGTAAAAAAATTAATAAAAGAAAAAAAAAAAACAGACATATGTAGAAAGGAAATGCACATCTTTCAATTCCGAAGTTTAATGAATCTGGATATAAAAATGCTGTGGCTGGTAGTTTTTCACACTGCTTCTGCATTTCGGCTTAGTTTTTGTTCAGTAAACACTAACATGGTACAATATATTTTGTGCTTTTGTTTATTTAAAACCGTTTTGCCTCATTTTAAAACATGGTAATTGATTTTTTTTTTACCAATTCTTTATGTTGTTACCCTCATAACAATTGATCAAGTCATATTTTAAGGTTTTATAGGCAATGATGCACAGTCAATCAGCACTACAGTTAGACAGATTTTCACTTTTTTGCCAAAATATGACTTATATGATGTAAAACCTCAGAAGTGAAAGAGGGAGAACTACCTTCTTTACATGGCTGAAAAACATCATATTTATTGAATTTATAGAAAAAGCTTGTAAATGCTTGCTATATATGTGAAAATAAAAGATACTTCCATCCATTCAAACTAAACACACGCTGTTTCTCTCTGTTTCCACTTATAAACAAGGTGTAAAATCTGCCTTTTCTTCCAAACGTGACCCAGTCTCAGTAAGATGCAGAGAAAGCAGAACTCATCAAGCAAAAATCAGAGGCAGAAACCTGCTGTATCTGCAAACTTTCTGTGGTAAACACATTTAAAGAGGAACACACAGCAGGGAACATTCATCACTGCAGCAATCTCAAACCACATTAAAGTTGCTGGTGTAAACCATTGTTCTACTGCACTGATTATTATCAAACAGCTCCTGAAGGCTTTGGGCTGCACTTGACAGAGTTGGAAACGTATATAATCGTCCTATAAAGCAAACACACACATAAACAGATTAGGCCTGTTATGCTCTGAATTTAATATCCTGAGTGTTCAGATGTCACATACAGTAAGTATCTGGGTGGATGTGTTTTCCTCATGGCGTGACTTAGGTGGTTTGAGTCCAATAAATAGGAAGTTGTGAATTAGTAGCATATGAATGTGTGTGTTGGTATGAGACAATGAATGAAAAACAGTCCAAACTTGATGAATCACCACCAGCCTGTAAAGCAACTGTGTTTAATTGACTGGTGCAAGTCAGCCCTGAGTCACACTCCAGTGTGCATTCCTCTTCTATCACTCAGACCCAAAATACCTGTTCTAACTGCCTTTTCCTGTTTTCATTAACCGACTTACTCTGTGTTTCTCTTTTGTCCTCTCTTTCTTTTCTTTTTCCATTCATCTCTTGTTCATGCCTTCATCTGCAGGGCACAGTAAAGTCTTTCTTCTCTCTACATCGCAGCCTTTTTCACGTTTCTCTCCACTACACAATGAACCTTTAAATTCAAATTTTTGCCCCATTCTGCTGAAGCAGGCCCCTTGTCTTGTTCCCCTGTGGGGAGCAGAGGGGAGGGGGGCCCAGGAGCAGCAAGAGGCATGAGGGGCAGCTTTATTAGAACCAGACGTTTAAGGGTGGTGCAGCACAGCTCCCTTCTCCAGGAGAAAATGTTCCTCCACTCAGCTATGAGCTATAACAGCAACAAAGAGGGATCGTGGCAGAGACACTAGGAGAGGGAGTGGTGCTACACAAGATTAGTCCAGGAGGCCACTTTCCCAGAGTGAAACCTGATCCACTGGTACAAGAATAAAGAGGGGAGGGGAAGAGTCAAGCAAAGAAAAGAAAAGCAAGCTGTCTTTTCTTTAAAATTAGCTTTGCAGAAGGTAAGGCTGTGGTGTTCAGAATCAGTTCTGCAAAGAGAGTTGGAAGGATGCATTTGTCTAGCATGCAGGTTGAACTGTTTGTAGTTATTTCCCAGGCTGATGGTGTTTTCCTTTCACATTTATCTCACAATGTCTCACCTGAACGGAGCAGTGGGTGATCGGGTAGTCGCCTCCAAAGCCAGGCTGCCAAGATAAGCGAAGTGTGGTCTGAGTGATTTCTACAGCTTGCACATTTTGAGGCTGAGATGGAAGAACTGAGAGAAAAGGGGAGAAAGAAAGAAAAGTAATCAAAAACAAGCAGGACTAGTTGAAGTGGGATGAAGTACTATGATATCACCTACCAGTGATGGTACCAGATCCAGAGGTGGCCACACCCTTGCGGTTATGGGCCTCACAAGAAAAGGTGCTGGTTCGGTTTAGACCTGAACAAGAACATGAGACACTCAGGTGTCAAGTGGAACATTTCTGGTCCTTTCTAACCAAATATCCCAGCTCAGCATGCTGAGCTTTTCTTAAAGTTGACATGAGAAATTCTATGTAAAAGTTCTATGTTAGAACAGTATGAGGTCAATAGTTTCCATAAAGGTGCATGATCTCTCCATCAACAATTTCATGATTAGTTAGCAGGTGTGGGGTAATATGAAAGCACATTTTGCAGAGTGCAACACCTGATTTTTCATAAAACAAACATCTTTCTGCCAGGTTTGAAGCATTTGACTAGCAGCAGCAACCTTTCAAAGGTGACATTCTGCTCCATAATATTTAAGCCATCAGTCATGTTTCATTTTGCCGCTCAGCCAGATAATGGCAGAACATGTGAAACTTTAAAAGCTTATAATACGGTGCAAACACATCTAATCCTTTTAGGCTTTGTCAAAATGTGGCAACTCAATTCCCTTAGTGGATTGAATGAAGTTATGTTTCTTGGTTCTAATGCAAAATTCAAATGTGAACATGATGTGTAAAAATGAAAGCAGAACCTGATTTAAATTATATAGTATGTTTTTTAAAGTAATTTTTAGCCCAATTATTAAAAAAACATTCACTTAAATCAAAGTTGTTCAACATTATTTGACCAAACAGGTTCTACCTAAAGCTAAATTAGAGCTTAAACTTACAAATCTCAAACCCGGTAGTGTCTAAAATGGCATAATGGAAAATATGTTGAAGCATCGCTTCGAAAACAAAGAGGGTGGTCGCACTGAGGTGTAAAAGGTTAAGCTTCTGCCTTTAAAAGCCTGGGACGGCTCTGAAGAGGACAACACTGTGACTCACTGATTTTCAACAGAGAATGAATCCTCTCACAAGTGACTCACAGCATGCTCACACACTCGAAACATTCCACAACACAACACAGACTTACAGACACTCTCTGAAACATGTGACATTCAAGTTTTATCACTGTTATCTAACACCCCAACATTGTCAATCGGCCACAAACAGACTTGCACAGAATCGTGCAGTGTGTTGTCCTGCGCCAACGGCACCATGCCTCCATTGTGTTGTGGCCGGAAAAAGAACAGGGGGTACGATCCTTGCTGGGTGAAGTGAGGGGTTGTGAGAGAGGAAAAAGAAGAGGGAGGGAAGAGTGAGAGATGACCACTAGCTGTGTTGGCAAATCAACGACTCATCAGGCCATCTCGAGATTGCGCCACATGCTCATCTGTCTCTTTCCTTCCCTATCAGCAAACCGCAAAAAAATATCTCTCCCAAGTTGAAAATGTCATTTGGTCACCATGAAAAAGCTCATGGTGTTGACCAACAGGGTTTAGGTCAGCTGGAATGACAGAGCTTCAGAGCATGGTCCATTACAGCTAAGACTTAAAGATAGCCCCAGGTATGGTAGCTTACAGTCTTAGAATTATACTAGGTTTAAATTATTTCATGAAAAAGAAAACATCTTTTCTTACTGTACTGCATGCTGCAGCACCCCTAGTTAACTTCAGTTTAAAACACTTTGTTTAAGCGATGTCACTTTAACTCTATGAATGAGCTCTGTCTGCTCTGGCTGGTTAGCTAATTGCTTCAAAGTAGAAGAGCGCTAGGCAGCTGTTCATTTGTTGTTTGAGTTGTGTCAAACTAGCAAGTAAACCATGCCAAGCTAGCCACTAAGCTGAGTCAAACTAGCCACTAAACTAGCTAGTACGAGACTTTAGACTGCTAATCAACACAAGCTGTCATTGGAGGTCTTCCAGTTAACAGCTATTACACTATTTGGTGCTGTTGAAGCATCTGTTTATGTCAACCTTGCTTTCAAGTTTATGGTAGCCAGTGACTGCATAAGCAGGCCACAGCTGGTGATGGTAGCATATTGAACTACATGCTGCTAAGTACAAAAGATGAAGAAATCAGTAGCCTGTATGGGTAGTTTGGACATGCTAGTAACCAAAGCAGTGTAAACAGTAGGCTGTTAGCTTCTGCATGCTAGCTGCTAGCATCAGAATGATATTGGCCACCGAGGCTATAGTTCATTTACTAGCCTAGACATACTATTTACTAGCATTGGCAAACATTAAAAATAAATAAACAGAACAAGACAGCATAGTGAATTAAGAATTCATTGGCTTCCAGTCAAATTTTGTATTGACTTTAAAATGATAGTTTTGAGTTTCCGGGCATTACATGGTCAGGCTCCCCCAGTATATTGCCAACTTGCTGTGTCCCTACTACTCAGTCTGCAGGCCGGAGCCTTCTGAAGGTCCCAAAGACCCGTTTTAAAGCCCGGGAGACCTGGCTTTTCAGGCTGTAGCCCTCAGACTCTGGAATGACTTGCCCCTGTCCCTCCATGTGGTCGACACCTTGGACTCTTAAAAAACAGTTGAAAACTATTTTATTCAGAAAAGCTTTTTATTGGTTCTTCTTTATTTTATGAAATTATGTTGTTTTATTGCACACATTTTATGAACAGCACTTTGTGATTTTTATCTGTGAAAAGCACTTTCTAAATAAACTTTACTTACTTACTGTAAAAGTAGGTCTTTGAATCATACTGTTTTTTTATTAGTTTGTTAATATATTTGTATTTTAGATTTAAGGTTGCAGATTGTAACTGTGTGAATATATTTATCATATTTAAGTAATTCATTTAATTAATGGCATTTAGAGATTAAAAAAATTAAAACAGGTATTGTTTCTAAGTTATTTGTTTGCAAATGCAGATATTTATCTTGCAGCAATCAAGTATCATATCCTCATTCTGAGCATTTAGAATCATGAATAGTTTTGTTTTATGAATAACTTAATGTTCCAGTACTGACTGAAACTGCAAGTATACAGTTAAAACTGCCGACTTTAGCAATATATTAAGGGAAAATATTTTTCTTCCCCTTAAAAAATATACAATACAAGAATATTCAACAAAATGTAGGACTTTGCTTCTGCAGAAAAGACTGAAAAAACATAAATGATCATGTGCAATATGAGTTCAGGCTGCTTTCTGGAATTCTCTTCATGCCATTTACTTTATGAGCTTCTTAAAAGATTATTTTGGTGTTTGACTTGGTTTAAACTGTGGTTTACCCGAGCAGCTGTCCATTCCAAAGATATGAGTGTAAGTTACCGTCAGACGGGTCCTGGTCAACACCAGGCAGCCTGCTCTGATGAGTCAAACTAGATCCCTCAGTCAAATTATGGTGCCTACTCCTCCCTTCCTCCGTCTGACGCTGCCGGACCTCTTTTTCACATGCCTGTGGGTTGCATTCAACAGCAACAGAGGCCTTTTCCTATCTCTCCTTCTGTCTTTTTATCTCTGTGCGTCCTCTACACATCAGTTTTCGCTCTCGTGTTTGCTGCTTTGTTTTTACCCACACAACTACAAAGCACATCCTCAGTGGATTCACTGGCATGGCGCCAAGCAGGCTTTCTCAGGGGAGGGTGGTTAGCCGGTAGTTTTATCCAAGCCAAGAAAGGAGGATTAGGAAGTCTTTGAAACACAGCTGATAGCTGCTGTTTAGTGTTTGAAGCAGGTCATTAAAACAAGTTCAAATAGATTAAATAAATAAACCTGCTGTATCTGTCTAAAGGTTTAATTGTTCTCTGATTCCTGCTTATCAGTGATTTGATTGGCTGTACACTACTATGTTTGGAGTATTGTTAAAACTTTACATAAATATGATTTGGGGATTTTCTCCCCCCCCCTCGCACATTTTATGGACTACATAAATAACTTTGCATTCCCAAACTTTCCATTCTGTTTCCAAGTTCCTACCAGAGAACCTCATCAACCTCAGACTCATTTCTGCCCTTGGCATAAGTGGAGGGTGATGATAGCTGTTGTAATGTAAAGTTTAGTACCATTCTGTCTTTTTCTGTGTTGTCACAACCTGGTTTTGGGTCACATCAATGAATAGGGACCAGTCTGATAAATACAGACAAGATGACACAGAAAAAAAATTATCTGAGCTCTGACATCCAGATTAATGGAGTGCACCATTAAGAATTTTTTACTTGTTTTGGTGCAAAGCGAACTACAAACAGGAGCTGACTGATAAATGATACCTGTGAGGTTTAGTGTAGAGGGTGACAGAGCCACAGGGTCCTTCAGGGAGTTCAGCGGAGCACCATCCTGCAACCAGATGACCCTGACTGGTTCTGGAGGTCCGTGGGCTACACAGCTCAGGCTCAAAGAAACATTGGCCACAACAGACTTGTGTTGTGGCTCCAAAGAGAAATGGGGAAGGCCTAAGAAAGAAAGAGCTGAGTCAGGTCTGTAATCTTTAAAAACCAGGCGTATCCATGGCCATCATATGAAGTTACCTTCCAGTTGAATGCTCCCCTCCTCGGATGAAGCGTTGAGACTTCCTGATAAAACTGCACACTTATAGGAGCCCATATCGGGGAGCTGGACCTTCTCAATCCTGTTACATGAAGAGATTGATTTGAAAGGATACTGCTGAAGAAATGACAGGTTAAACTGATAGAACAAGAGGACTGAGACAGATATGTAAAAAGATTATGATTATTTTTCTGGCTAATTTTAAAATCCAGTCATTCCAGAATTAAATGCTACAACAGGAGAAACACATGGATTTTCCTTAATCCAGCAAAGGGAGAGATTCAGCATGGTTGGAAATTATTACAACATGGATGCACAACTTAATTTTTTAGGCCAGGTGTGATCCTTATATCTCATTCAGTTTTACAGATTGATAAAGAGTGGTGAGAAAGAGCAGCAGATAAAGCTGCTTTATACCTGAGCGTGCTCTTGATGGTCCAGCTGTTGATGCCAGTGAGGAACTGGAACTGGTTGGTGTCTGCATACTGAAGGGGCACACCATCTCTCAGCCAGATTACATCAGGGGGGTCCGCTTCCTCACCCCCTGAACCCTTCAGAGTGCAGTGCAGAGTAACAGGTTTGCCCAGCGAGGAGATGACTGCACTGGGACTCAGTTCAAACTCCAAATCTTTCATTAACACAGAGAAAAATAAAGTTACGTTTTGTTTTGTGTGACCATGAGGTTAAAAAAAAAGTGCTTCAGCCATTTTACGTAATAATGTAGAAAGATTTAACTTAAAAATTCATGTACGGGGCAAGAGACATTTCTCATTTCCTTTATGTTTTGAAAATAAAATGGAAAAAATGAAAACATTATGAGGTAAAAACTTTTTTTTCTATTCTAATGAGCTTTAAATTGAATATTTGGTCTGAGCAGCTTTTTTCTTCAACAGTCTGAAGCTTTCTGTCATTTCCTAAAGTAGTCTTCAGGAATAGTTCTCCAGGCTTCTTGATGGACTTTCTTCTTTGGACATTTGTGCCTTTTGTTTCTGTCCAGATGATCCCACACTGCTTCAATAATGTTGAAGTTCAGGCTCTGCGGAGGGTTCATCCCTCCATCAGACCTGTTGCAGCTGATTTTCAGTCCAGTTCTTGTGTTGTGTGAAACACCTCAGCCAGCCTTCCATGGAGACCATTCCTGATGAGGCTTCAGCCAACAGTTCATCTACAGTAGGTTGTATTTTTTTAGTCCTGACTTTTTTTTTATCCTCCATTTGTCCAGTTTCTTTATTTTTCCAATGACTTACAACAAATGATCCTTTTGGATCATTTGCTTTGTTAATCATGATGCTGGTGTCTGTCAAACTGTTTTCTTTTTCATTTTATTGTAGACGAAACTAAAGAAAAGGGAACGAATTCTGTGTCTTTGCAAAAAATAACACTTTTCCCCCCAAAACCTACAATATTTTCAGTTTCTTAATGTCAGAAAGTAGTTAAAATGTTTATTTCAGGTTCTCATTACACAAGATGAGTTAGTTTAAAATCAAAACACAAGAAACACAAGGAATTGTGACACTTCACAAGCTACAACAAGCAGACTGTGGTTTAATGAAAAACCTAACCAGTTAATTAATAACCATGATATTAGTTGACTTATCAGTTAATGAATTGATTGTTTAAGCCACCAAAGTTCTCGTTTATTTGTAAAATTCATTTACTCTGAACAGGTGTGGTTGTACTATCAGTTGGTTATGAGAGGAACAAGTGAGTCCAGAGTTTCTCCCCCTACATGAAGAGCCCATCTATCTGGAGCTCCTGATAGTGGAGCTGACCTGAGAAGGACAGCGCTGATACCGGAACAAAAGGCCTCTTGTTCGGGGGGTGGCTGCTGCTGCTCCTCAGAGAGCATCAGTGAACAGAGAGTTCAGCACAAACTATACGAAATCAGGCTTTTTCTGAAAAGGCCTGCAGGTCGTCTGCCAAGACGTCCCTGAAACATTGGACATCATGAATATTGGGAGTGGAAACGTCTCTAGCTTTTCCCTACAATCAAAACACTCAACTTAAATGAGACATATTTCTAAATATCTCAGTACTTTTATCTCATGATGATCAGATCTTGACTTTCGCTTGTAATTATTTTGCTTTGTAGAAAAATGTCTTGATTAACTTTCTTTGCACTGTGCACTGGTTGCGTTCTTTAGTTTCAGGACATAAATAGCTTCATGCTTCTTCGTCTCACTGTGTATTGCTTGTAAAGTTTTTCTCAAGGCTGTCAAGCAGTCCTCTGAGTCTGTCTTAGCTCTGACCTTCAACCTGTGACCCGTCACTGTCATACCAAAGGATTCAGTCTGAGCCAATCTCGTTAATCAACTAGAGAGCTCATTTTGGCACGAATGCTTATTTAGCTCATTACATGTTGTGATTTGGATGCATGTGTAAAACACTACAAAAACACCTACATAGACTTTGACATCCTAAAAGCTGGATGTGGGAGTGGGTTATAAATGAAAGGACACTCCCATCGCTTTGCTGCCTCTCTGCTTCTGGGAACTTTTGGCATCAAAAGTCATTCCTCCCTTTATTTTTAGGCTTGGCTGAACACTTTCAACAATCTGCATGACCCTCATTTTGGGGTTTTTTTCAGTGCCACACTGGACAAAAACAGCCCTACTTTTTATTCTCTGTATCTTCTTGCTGCTTTCATGTAATAATAAGCTTGTGAACATTTTATGAGAATCCCGACTAAGCTGGCCATGAATATGCCATAGTGTGTGTCTTTGTGTGTGTGGCCTGTTTCCAGTGATTCATTTATGCTTAACTACTCCATCTCCTCCCTTCTGTCCCGTAACTTCCCCCTGAGGTCCCACATTTTTATCATGAACCTTTTCTTTCCACTCTGCCTCTCCACTCCCACTCTCTCCTGATGAAAATGCTTGTTAAGTCTCCAAACATGTACATACCTAAAATACTTCACACAGTCAAAGCAGTTATCATCTGCCTCCTTAATCTTTTTGGCTTTTTAACGTAATTCCGCCCCTCCATTCACTCCTGCGCCTTTGCCCTTTCCTCCTTTTCATACCATTCTCTGGATTCATTGCAACACATTTTACCACCTCCCCTTCAGTCCAAACTCTTTCTCCTCCACTCTCCCCCCTGCATCTCATCCATCATTTCACTGCTTGACTCTGTCTCAGAGCTGTGTCTGTGTTGGTCAAACATGCAGAGACCACAATATTCAAAACAGGAGATGGCAGGTGGAATTCCTTGTAGGGACAACATGTTTTCATCTACTGGCTGCAGGAGATGTTTTAACAGCCGCCCTGAGAGTTTCCACACCAGACTATTTCCTAAAGAAATCTAGCTTCACTTCCCTGCAGCTCTGTCTTCAGCTCTGCTGCTTGTGAGGTTCATGATATTCTCACATCAGCAGAATTTCATTAAGTCTGTCTTTTCCTTGTTGCAGTAGATCTGTCAAATCCCACTGTTTTGTGGAAATGGCATGACTAGTGAGGAATCCTGGTTCGATACCTGGGTTGGACAAGTTCCCAGCATGGAGCAAAGATGAAACACATTCACACACCTGACTTCAAAAACATGATTCCTCAGCAGCAGTGCAGGGAAACATTCTTCCCCACATATCGGTTCTGGGTAAATCAATAAAACTTATTTGCTTACTTTTTAAAAACTGTTTGGAACAATTTTTTATTGGTGTAATAAATTCCTTTATGTTTGCCAGATGTTGGACGCCTCTGCAGATGTGGTTACACTCACCACCCCAAAGCAAATTATTTCAACTTGTTAACAACAAAAAACTGACTGAGCTAATTGCTCATTACTGTGTTTTTACTCTCGCCGAAGGGAACAAACACCAGATTGGATAAAAAGCTGCTGCTGCTGCGCGGTGAACTTACCTGACAGCTGTCCGGCGGCGGCTGGCTTCCAAGGCGCAAGCGTCATAATAATGATCAGAAACGACCATTTAAAGACTCCCATTGTTTCTCTGCACGGATCACCTGTGGAAATGAGCTTCACTGGGACGGCGGTCATCTTGAAAATAAGCTCCATCACCGCATCCCAGCAGCTCAGGGGGAAAAATAAGCGTTGTGCGCTCAAAAAGTTTGCCTTGGAAATGTGATGATCCACAGCTGAGGGGCCAGAGAAAAGCAGAGCCCGACGTTTCGTTTCCCTTTTTTGAGAAGACAAATTGAGCTGCGTAAAAGTTGCTGCTTTCTCACGGTTGACGCTGTTTGGTGATTCCAAACCAAAAGTTTAAGTCCAAAATAAAAAACAAAAAAAGAAAAAGCGCACAACAAAAGACGCTCTAATCTCCTCTTCCGCCGATTGGCTTGTCCAAACACAAGTCTATTTCTAGCAACAGGAGTATTTTTAAACCAGCCTTTCCTTCTGTCTGCAGTCCAAAGCTTCTCTCCTGCCCACCGGTTCCCTCATTCCCCCTGACTTTTCTTTTCCCCCTCTCCCCCTTCAAACAGGATTGAAATTCCTCAACTCAAGATCTTTCCACCCTCCTCCTCCTCCTCATCTACACTCTCCCTCCTTTTTGCGAAGGTTGTGAGAAACCCTGTGGCATGCTGATTGTCTCAACACAATCCTTTATTCGGGTTTTAATTGTACACAGAAGTTGTAAAAAGCTCAGCAGATTAATGGTTCCTCCCCCCGTGAAACAGATAGCCCTAAAACCAGGCAGAAAAAATCCAAATAAATGAGACAAAGCAATGAGCTGAACCTGCTCACCTATTTATGTATCATACATTTAATATGTAAATATACATAAATACCTGTTTTTTTAAATAATATTTTTAGAATGTAAGTTAATGTATTCTACCATATAAAGAAAATCTGTAACACAGATTTTTCTGTTTTATCTCACATTTCTTTCCTGTATTTTTGAAATACAGGGAAATAGCAATATGATTATGGAAATGTCAAATAACATGAAACATCTGTAACTGTGAAAATACATAAAATTTCTATTTTTAAAGGGAAATATAACGTTTTTAACATTGAAAGGCACATTTTCTAATGTATAATAATTTAATTAATATGTCATTTTAAAAGTTAAAGTTCAAAATTCAAGTTTAATACGTTGTTATTTTTCAGTGAATTCATCTATAATGTTGACTTAAGGTACACTAAATTAAGTAGTGTTGGCCTACAGGTCAAAGAGGTGGACTCGGTCCTGGAGGACCTGGACTATGGGCTCTTGAACAAGGTGCTTAACTATTCCCATTGCACTGAAAACCCAGGCCACTGCTCCTAGTGATGACTAGGGATGTGTTCAAAGCAGAGGACAAACTTTCCAAAATGGATCAGTAATGTATATTTTAAAGAAAATATTGTATTGGTTTTAAATAGTTTTGTTACATTACACACTGACTAAATGCGAGAATCGTACATTGAACTGCATAATTAAACCTAATAATAAAAGAAATATTCTGTCATCCTGAAGGCCCATTTATACTTAAGGATATGTCCATTTCAAATGTCACTGCTGTCATACTTCCATACATCCTATACGTTGATGTGATTGTTAGCCAACACCTCCACCAGTCGGCAGTGCAGAATTTAGAGCTCACCTTAAAGTTTCTAAGTCAGTTTTAGTCAGTCGTAAATATGGCGATGGTGGAGGAGATCATGATGTACATTCTCAAAAAGAGACATAAAAAGAGGTGGTCTGTGCAGAAATGCATTAGGTGGGCTCTTCTTCTTTGTTCCTTTCGCAAGTCATACATCGGCTATCATCATCAGCTATGCTCAGCACTGCCCCCCATGGTTTCTGGTGGTACTACTTTGTTTGCTCCGTCAATGTACAGATCCACAAGGGCCCTGACAACTACCTTAATTATGCACATAAAGGATGCAGAAAATGTATGAAAAACTCGTATCTGACTTGTGCAAATACCATAAATCGACATTTAGGCTATTTTTTGCAGTTTTTTAAACCACATTTAGCTTATAGGTAATTTAATTGTTATGTGTGCTGAAGTCTTTCATTAAACATTAAAAAGTCAAAATAAAACAAAAGTAAAAGTCAAAGCATAAACAGCCTTTTTTATTATGGAATGTCAAAGTGTCTTCCCCCCACATATTACTGTTTTTTATCTTTTGTTATTGTTTTATACAGTGTGTCTAGTCCCAACAGTAAATTTAGATTTGTCATATTCATTGTCGTTTTCTGTTTCTCCTCATAACCAGTTTTTGGATATCACAGACTCTCCATATTTGTCTAAACACACAGTTTCAGCCAAAACAATCTGAGGCATCAGCAGCTGTAGTCTAAATAAACGTGGCTGGTACTGATTCACATCTGCATGTCAAGTTTGAGCTGAAGACTAAAATGTCTGAGTGTGTTTTAGTGCCTGCAGTTTGCATACCAAACACCAACAACTGATTTGCTGCATATTTTTACTCTCTCCTAATGAAAACAATGGGAGATGCTGGGACTCAGGTTGCCAAGACCTCCATCCCACTGGCCCTTTAAGAGTGGCTCTGTGAACATCAGTGTTGTGTTCCCAGGATCTTTAATGGAGACACAGTGGGACTGAGAAAGACCCCATTGTATATGCTCTCTTTCAATAGGAGCCTGAGCAATGGTGCTCTCACTGCTCCCTGATAGAAGCTCAGAGACAGAGGCAGGGAGGGAGGGAAGAGGGTCACAGATGGGGTCCAGTACAAGAAAGAGGGGTCCTCCAACTCCAAAACACAAAGTTTTCGGGCTGATGGGCTTGGACGGAGTGGATGTTTGGGTTTGGAGGGGGATGGGCTTCAGATCTGAGACTCTTGTGTTTTGGGTGAAGCTAAACCAATATGAAGGGACTAAATGGGAATTGCTGCACAGGGAGTTTTAGATCATCTAAAAGCACACACACACTTGTAGTTATTAATCACTAATAGCTGGAGAAGAAGATCTATGAATACCAGTAAGAATCAATATATTTCTTTTAAGTGTTGGACAATACAACCTGTTAGGTTTGAAGGAGCGGTGTCATTGGTTATAGAATAGAAAAAGCACCTTGCTGCTGCTCTCCTGAATAATGAGACCGCATAGATTCCATGCTTCTTCTCCCCTCTGCTGGTGTGGACTCATACTGCAAGAGAAACTATGTTCACGGCAGAAATACCATAAAAATCAACTTTATCATTGTTGAGACTGACACAGTTTTTATTATTTTTTCTGTTTGCTAACATATACATTCATACTTTGGCTTGCTTTTATAGTTTGTATTTTTCAGTTGTTTGATCAAGCTTTGTGAAATTTGTCTGAATCTGAGCAGACGACATGTCTCCGTACTCAAACTCAGCTTAAAAATAACTTTATTTATCTGCTTGGAACTCTGTCTGTGCTTGACGTGCCAGTAACCAACACAATACCAATTCCAGACAGACAACAGACACATGACAAACATCAGAAGAGCTCATGACTGCATAAAAATAACCATTCACACATTTAAACAATTAAGATTAATTGAAAACAACTTTTACACAACACATCCTTCAGAAATGTTGTGAAGACACCATGAGGGATGAGTAAAATCATTTAGCCTGACTGAAAAATGCAGGTACAAAAGAAAAATCTAAACCTTCTGCATGTGTGTCTGAGGGCATTTGCAGACCTTTTGCTAAAGTCTGTCAGCTTCACACTTTAGAGTTCATTCATTTGTCTTTTACTCCGTTATAAAAACCCGTAGCATGACACTGCCTCTGTGTGTTTTACAGGCCATGGTTTTTGTTTAAGACCATTCCCCACTTTTTCTTCATCTTTCTTTCATCTTCATAGCTTCGGTACAACCTGACCTTATTCAACTTAATGTTTTTAAGAATTTTTTTTTTAGCTATTTGATTCCAGCTGGGTTTTCTACTCAGTAAATGGATATGTTTAGATGTGGATAACCTTGGATTAGAACTGAGTCTGTACTTAAAATCATTAACATTTGTCTGTTTTCTGTGTAGTATGAAGGTAATTTGTGCTGCTGATACATTAGCATACAGACTCACAATACTTCCACGTTAATGATTTTTGACTCACAGATTTGTGTACTATGCAGGGCTATATCATTATTCAGTTAAAGCTAAATTGCTTGTTTTTGGTCTGTTTTGGCACAAATCTAAAAAAAAAATCACATTTATTGTGTAATCCTTTGAAAAAGAAACCAGAGACTCATTTATCTATGCTTTTCAACAATAAATCTGTAGTGTTGAGTCCAACTTGAAGAAAGATAGAAGCAGATTGAGTTCTTTTAAGATATATTTCTCATAGTCTAAAAGCTAGAAAGATGTGTGTCTTCTAATTTGTGTGGTTTGGTCTGAATAAAGAGCTCAGAGTTGTGGTTGCAAGTCAACATAATAAATAAAGATGTGAAAAAGATATAGAAAAATCTACTGAAGAAAAATAAATCATAAACAAGATATGTTGGTCTGAAAAATGCTTCTGGTGGAGCTGAAACCTGATTCCAGCCATCGGTGTGACTCTTTTTCTGAAGGTTGTAGAGTAAAAGTGGAGCAAACCTTTTCCTCAGCCATGAGTTCAGCTTCACTTTCCAGTCTTTTATATTGAGACTCAACCTGTCCAACAATAAAATTATGAAATGGCTCTAATATCTCCATCAGTTTCATCATGTTACATCTGTCTAAACATAAAAATGTGCTCTAAGGTTGAAGGTCAGCTCTTCAGAGACTTTGTACTGGATCTAAAACAGTAGACAAGTAGTATAATCATCACTTATAAGTGCACTTCAAGTCAAGAACCCCTCTCCAGGATGCAGATGTTCCCTCAACAATGAGGAAAAGAGGACCTCATGAAAACATCTATGGGTTTGGAACCGGATGCAAACCTCTGGTAAACTTCAGAAACACCAACTGCTGCAGGAACAAAGGTCAGCTCATCTATTAAACATGACGGTGCTTCTGTTATTGCTGCCACCGAACAGAACGAGTGCAGAGGTGAACTGGATCATTTTGAGTTCTCAGAGCCAAAACAGCAAAGGAGCTTTTCAGGTTTAGGAGGTAAAATCCTCTTGACTGGCCAGGTCAACCACCAGATGGCAATCCAGCTGAGCTGGATTACACTGGCTGAAGACGGCACAGAGATCCCAAAAACCTTCACTATGTCCAACACCTCGTATAGCAGTGACAAAGTATTAAATCTGATATGTCAGTTACTTTTAAACGTATATAAATAACTGTGCTTGGCGAGGTTGAGGCTGGAGTGGGAAATGGGGTCATCAGAGATATCCCTACTGATTTCTGGAATTTGTTTTATGATGATGACATTTACTCATTTTCTTATTATGTTCAAGTCAGCCAGATGATAGCGTGTAGTGCTGGACACGTGCACCATAAAAAGAGAAAAAAAACTTGTTTATTTGTGCTGAAATCAAAGCTTTTGTGGTACCGAAGGGGATATGTTAACAAAAAATTTATAAAAAATCCAAAACTCATACTGTGTTTTTCCAAGAAAGCCACTTAATTCAGCAATTTTAAATAAGGAAACAAGTTACTGTATCCTTGATGTAGCTGATATGATTTATTGGTGATATATTAAACAAACTCCAATTTCCTTTAATTTTCAGGACTTTGAACTAACTGCTCAGTACTTTTTATTATTAAAATTAAGATGTTAATTGTGTCGAAAATACATAATTATACATAATTCTGGTTTCTCTTCTGGCTCAAAAATGGATAATTTAATATTCTTTCCTAAATATAGACTACTTTCTCTGCAGTCTTCCTCAGAGGTGTCATCTGACCACTGTAACGTGGTGTTTATCAGTTATTCATGGCAGAGCAGTCAGGTGAGGCAAAAGCCATCAGAGAAGAGACAAAAGATGAATTAAGGAGACAATATGAATCAGAGAGCGGGTCAAGAACACCATCAACAGGCATGAAGAAGCATTTATGGTCTCACACACACACACACACACTCTCTCACTCAAAAACAGGGGTACCAGTTTGTACCTAAAATGGTACAAATGCTTGTCGCTGGGAATGTACCTTTTAGAGAGACACCCTTCAGTCCTGGTCCATTTTTGTACCTTATCAAGTTGTACCAGTTAAAGTACAATCATGTATCCTGCAAGACATAAATGCACTACAGTGCGGAAATGTTCCCATTTAAAAGGGTACAATAGGGTACTTCTAAGTGTATCGCCCCCAGCAACAACCTGTTTTGGACTTTCAAGAGGAATGTACCTGAATTGTCCACAATTTTGCTTTGTGACTGTTTATTTTCAATAAAAGGTTGAAAAAAAAATCATACATATAGTCACATACGTGTCACTTAAAATATATTAATGTCAAAGTCTTAAACCATCACATCAGGATATTTACACAGAATGCCTCAAGGAAACAGTCTACCATCAACTAAATACGCATCTAGAGCTTGAAAGTCTAAGCTTTTTACTCGTGCATCGTCTGCATAAGGTCGGTTACAGATTCACCGCCCTATGCTCCATTTGGTCCATGGATGCTTGACGTGCACCTTTTCCAGACCTGACGTGCGCCCTTGCTTGCAGCACGATTACACAGAAGTACTCCCTTGTGATTGGTTGGTTTGTGATTATGTGTTTCTGGATTTCTGGAGCTTCATGCTGAATTTGTGTGGTGACCACAGAAGAGAAACTGCAACACGACGCTGTAACCATACATTTGAGTACATTACACCGGTGTCAGCTGTGCTGACCCTACCACCAGCAGACACCCCGAGAGTTTAAGTCCAGCTTCACTCATTTCCTGGACTGAGCTGAATCCAGTCATTGTCAACTTTCCCTTGGTAACAGCGATGGGAGTAATGTTACTAACGCCATTCCTTTTTTCAGTAACCAGTAATCTAACTAATGACTCCATCGTTACAATGCCAGTACCGTTACTGAGGATAGAACATTGCTGACAGCGCGTTAACATTGTAAGACAGGATTCGTTTTGGCTTTGGGTGAGTGATATGACTGAAACTGGAGAATACACTCAATGTTTGAGTAGAATAGTTGCCATGTCTGTTGTGACCATGTGCAAGTGAAGTGGGTTCACACCTTCGCTTGCACCTAAACCAATGCTATAGTCTCCAGAGAAAAGTCTGCGGCATAATTTTGTCCTGTGCTGTCTTGCACAATATTGCTCTGGCTAATGGAACCCGTTGACCCAGCACAGCCAGAGGAGCTGATGTCCAGGGAACTGTGCCCCCATCTCGGTCCAAGTAGCTGGATCTGGGTAACAAGCAATGGTTGTATTTTCTATTGTTTTGATTTTTCCACGCTAGCTCAAATTTTTTGCTAATGTGCTGTGGTGCCGCCAGTTTTTTTCACATTAAGAAGCATGAATCATGATCCTTGTCTTCCTCATTAACCTCATTGCTTAATTAGGTTGAGCACTCTGAATTAAAGCAGGACATAAAGCCTTGCCTTTTTGTTGCATTATTGAACAGTGCAGACCAACCACATGTTGCTCTTGGAGGCTTAGCTTCCTGCTTTTGTCTCTCTTGCACATACGTCACTACGTAGCAACGTAACGCCAGATATCAGTACATGACATACCTTAAAGTTGTATAAGTGCTCTATTTAATCAGTAGGCTAACGTTATCCATGCTGTGCACTATAACGTGCAGTTTTTACAGGTAAAAATGCTGTAGGCTAGCATGTTGCTTATATTTACAAGTGCGCAAAGTAAAGAATTATGACTTTCGTTACCTGTCATGGGCTATTATCCAAATTAAAAATGAATAAAACATCAATCATGGGCATATATATATATTCTACTTATTGATCATTTTATTCATATTTCAGCTGTATGTTAAAGTCTAATATCAGACTAACGTACCTGAGGTTTAATTTATAAAATAAATTAGGAAAAAAAAAACAAAAAAACAAAAAAATAAACAAACCACTCACACCCTTGTCAAATGTTTTGCCATTTTTATTAACACAACCAAAATGACTGTAGTCATAAATTAATAATTTATTCAATGAGAAATTATAATAATGACTGTTTTGGAGCCAGAAGTCCAGCCCTGAAGACATGTGTGAATCATTTTATTCTGTTAAGGCATTATTGATTTGTAACATTTGTATGGAACCCTTACATTGTGTACTGTTCCCCAGCAGACCATTCATTCCCTGTCGGACCTTGTTGTTCTTCACACTGGCATGGACCAGTCTGCTCTCCTTTTCCAGCACCTTGGTTTCAGGATGTCCAGTCAGCCGTCCCGCTGCCTGTCTGAGTAAGACTATTCCATCATTCCTGGTTCTAAATAAAGTTCTGTTAACCTGTGTCCTGTCTCTGTGAAGTCCATTCATAACAGTCTCAATTATTTTGTTGTGGTACTTCTGTACTTTGGACTGGTTCTTTGGCATCTATGTGGCTCTGGGAATCTTGTGGGAATTGCAGAACAGAAATGACTGCAGGCGGTCTGCAGCAAGTAGGTTCAGAACTACAATACAACAGAAAAACGGCATTATCTGCCATTTGCAAGGAGTTTAATGCAAATGAACACTTTTAGTACATAAAAGTTCTGGTTTGCTGGGAATACAGGAGCTTCAGATGTATTTGATTCTGGAATGACTGCTTGTAAAGTGAGGATGACTTCCCTGTAGCAGTTGGTAATTTCTCTGAACTTCAGCTGCTGTTTGAAGAGATATGCAACCACAGTCTCTGTGTTCGAAGTAGCTTCCAGCAGTGCCACCATGGCAACATGACTGAACCATACAAAAAGGTTAACAAGGTATTAATTGATAAAAGCTGTGATCAAGTTGTCAGTTATAATCCTTCATTAAGAAGTAAACATGAAACAGATGATTTGGATTGTTGACGTCAAACAACAAATTTCACCTGACAAATATGAGCTTCTTTTATTTGAAATGCTTGTGGAGTACAGTCGGAGTCTTCATGGCTGATACGCTTCAAATGTAATATCTTTTTTCATTTTGTGGATTAATCAACTGCCTTGGCTGCATGTGGGTCATCTGAACTAAAAGATATAACGAGGAAGAATTCCTGCAAAACAACCGTTTACATTTATTTTTTGCCTTATTTTCTTTTGGTGTACATCAAATGTTAAATGCACATTGGCCAGTGCCTCTGTTGACTGGTAATATTATTACTCAAAGCATGTTGAATTCTGTTCTCTATGCTTTAAATTGTTCATCTGTGAACACGAGACCTGTATTTTTTCATTCCGCTGTCCTGTCCAGCATCGTGACAGCGGAATGATGGTCTGGTTGCCGTGTTGGGCTGAACAAATTTACTCTGCCAAGATGAGCCTTTGCATATGGGGCTCCCCTTGAACCTTAAATGTTGTTAATTATTGTCTCAAAATATGTTTTTGCTTATAACTGCTGGACTGGACCGGAGAAGGAAAAAGGTGGATAAAGGAGAAAAAGGAAGAAAAAGGGAGAACAAAACAAAAGGTAGAAAACAAACATGAGACCTGAAACATGACGATGTCTCTCCAAGAGCCCTCCTGTTATATAACAGTACTGTAGCCATGCTAAGGAAAACAATGCCATACCATGCAAAGCATTCAATCCCACTTGGATATTTAACATTGAAAAACTGTTAATAACTTGGAGGCTGGTGCATGGATGAGGGATATATCCCAGGTCTGCACAGATTAAAATCTTGCTTGGGGCTATCCACATTGCTGCAACAACAAGCTTCCAGCTGTGCAAGAATAATAATCCCTCAGTTTTAATCTGCCCGAGTGGGAGGTGTTCCAAGCCCTGGTCCTCAGGCCATCCAGGGCCACAGAGGTAAATGAAGATGCAAGTTTGATGGCAGTTTAATGGCAAGATATTATGATCTACCATATGTTGTGTGCTGGGGTGCTAATGAAGGCTTATATGTGTGCGTGTTTCATTTAGAAAAGAGCAGAATGGCAAAGTCCATCACGACATCTGGTGATGGCCGCGGAGCAAATCAGAAACTCCTAGCGGGATTTATCCATCACTGCAATGATGATTTGTTCCTCTTATGCTCATATGATGTTTATGTCTGCATAAGCAGGGGCAGCTCCAGTTCCACCCACTAGAGCATGGGTTTAAATGGGGAAGGCCTGAATAGTAGGGATTATTCTCTGGCTCTCCCTGTCTCCCTCTCTTACCCTATTTTTCAGCATCATTGCTTTGCCTTTCATTTCAGCTCCTGCTGCTGTGCTGCCCACAGACATGAGCACAGCAGGTGTTCATCGAGGCTTCCTCAGGAAATATGGTAGGCTTTTATTCCTTTAAAATCTTGCCACTTCTCCGGGATTTGGTCAACTTGTGTTTTGTGTAGAGTTGTGGCAGTAATTGTAATTAATTGAGCTTTTTGATACTTCTTGTAATCATACATGTTTGATTATAGCTGGTATTTGATAACCATTACTCATGCAATGTTTTTTTTCCTTTGTTTTTAGGGAGGGAGTATGTGTTTTATCTTGTCTTGTATTATTTAAAAGGGCAAAAATCCCTTTAAACAACAGAATTAAAAGCTTTTAAGAACTACAATCCCTACAGTCAGACATCACTTGATTTTACAGCTACAGGCTTTACTCCCCCCCCACCCCAGGAAGACACATTTTCATCATTATAAGCATCTCATAGGGTTGTAAACATTGACTGAAGAGGATAACTGTCTCAGATCAGCACTTTAACCGAGTGTCATTACGCTATGTCAGATAATTCATCCCAGATGTGTTTTTAGTCATGAGATGTTAATTCACAAAGCCAAGTCATGTTTCAGGTCCCAGCCGTTTCATGGAGCGGTGCTTACGTTACTGCAGCCTACATCTGTTTTCCATCGCCCTTGATCTCATTTGATAGTGGCGTCATGGTGAATCACACTTTACTGGATATTTGACAGTAGATTTTTTTTTCTTGGCTGTGGAGTTTAATAAGAGTTAGAAATATTTTTCCACAATCAAATCTGCAAAGCTGTTTCAATGTGAGAGTTTCCAAATACACAGAAAAGTAAAGCGTCACTGTGTCTGAACTCTGGGTATAATCTAATGTTTTGACATAAAATAATGCAGTTTTAATTATTGAAATGTACTCATGATAAATAGCTGCATATAGTTTGTATGAACATGTGTTTTTATTTTTTCATTATACAATAAATTATGTTTAACTTTAGTTTATGATGCCATAAAATAAAATAAAATACTGTGCAGATTTACAGCAATTCATTATAGTTCAGACAATCCATCACAGTCCCATAGCTCTCTCTGTCCACTCTTTTGCAAAATCCACCGGTTCATCTGTAATCCTTTGTGTGGAGAACTAAAGCAGATCTTCCTCATCCATCAGCATGTGCTCTCCCTCTATTATCCTTATTACACAAGAGACAGTTGTCTGGGACACCTACAATCTAACACCCTCATATGTGTCACGCCCTGAAAAACCACAGAACGCTGTAAAAAAAGATTTTAATCTTTTATTTGCAGGTTAAAGCTTTCTCATGAGTTAAGCAACATTTGATGTTTGACACTGTTGCATGTAGATTTTTGCTTGATGACCAGTTGAAACAGCTAATGTTGTCATTACTGGCACCACATTGCAGCTTACTGTCTGCATTTAATCACATTTCCCCAGATAATGTGGAATCCAGGCCACATGTCATCACATTTTTATCTATTTACTTGCTTTAGTCAATGCGTCACTTGTCAGAGGTCTCAGAACTGCCCTGCCTTGGTAATTAAGAAGTGTTAGCCTTTTGTAAAACATTATATTTCCACAGATTATTTCCTGGCAGAGAGCCTTCTCCTGCATATTTAAACAATTTAATATAGCAGCCAAAGTTATTTAGTAAAATATTTAAGTTTTAATTGTTGTTGGCAAAAATTGCTCACATTCAATATATTTTTTAAGGCTGCAGTTTAATGTAATTTCAGATAAGCGCAGTTTAAGAAGATTAATATATTTTTGGAGTAATTTCCAATTATACTATAGTTTTTCAGGAAATGTTGTATTATCTGCATCACTGTTTTACAGCCTAAGTTGCTTCTAATTTTACTAAATATAAAGTCTACATGCCAAAGATATAAGGTTTTTACAATAATATACAATTTATGATACAGTAGAAAGGGTTTTTATTTTGTTTTTCTGAGTGTTATTAACCATTTAAAAGCCTGATCCAGGATAAACGTGTATGTGTGGGAGGGGAATTCTAATTCTTTTTAATCTGATGTCTTTTTTTTTGGCCCTTTAATAAAATGTAAAAAAGTAATTAACCAACTTTTCTTTGTATATTTACCATTTATTATCGTGAGATGTCAAAATGATTGTACTGTAGTCTTCTGCCTCCTGGTTTCTACCAGTATCAGATTATGTAGACGGTTTTCATCAAAGTTTTACCATAAAGTCATGCAAAAGGTCTCAAAAACTGCATGTATCACATGTGATACATGCAGCATTAAAGGGTTAATGAATCCTAAAAGTATAGCTTAATCATTCACTTTACTGACTATATATATATATATATATATATATATATATATATATATGTATATATGTATATATATGAATAATAAACTAAAACTATTTAGCTGTTCTTAGAGTGGTTTCTTCTTTTTAATCTGAAAGTAAGCGGAGCTTTGCTTCTTTTCCTCTTTAGTATTTCAGCAGCTTTATTATGACTTAAAATTCAGTTTTGGAGTGATTCCTCAATATCTTGTACATTTTCACAAGCTAATGATTCAGTCTTAATAGGAAAAATAATCCTTTTATGAAAACATCTTTTTTTTTTTTTGCTCTTCCTCAACTTTCTGCAACAGTGAAACCTGCTCCGGTATTACTGTATGAGAAATAATAGCCCAATAATGTATGTATGAGCTTAACAGTTCACTATTAAGCCTGACCGAAAACAAAAAAAGTTTTTTAATATTGCAGCTTCCTCCTCGTCTTCATGCTGCCTTCGTTGTGCTTCCTCTGCAGGAGGCTTCATGTTCAAGCAGTGGAAGGAAAAGTATGTTGTGCTGACCATGGAGGGAAGCCTGCTGGTGTGTCGGGATGCAGAGTCCCCCCCAGACCAGGTGGTGTCACTGCAAACCAACTGTGAGCTGATTGTTGAAGGACGGGAGATCCTTGATCTTCCCAAGTTACCTGCAGGTGGCCGGAGGGATTGCTGCTTCGCCCTCATCCTGCCACAGAGCAAATTCCTGCTGCTTCTCACAGACAATCCCGATGACTGCATGTGGGTGTCTTTCTGAGTGACACATGTCCTTTCCCCCACTCATTATCAGCCAGTGGCATATTAACACACACACACACACTTGTAGTGCTTTTCAGGTCTCCTATGACCTAGTTACATTTTACTGCATGTGTTTGTCAGAGTTGGCCTGAACACTTTCTCCTGTGTTGTTTTTATAATGTTTTATCTGGTTCGGTGAGAATGACCCCCCATCTTTACCTTTCACAGTCTTTGGCTGAAGCTTATCAGGAAAGTCAGAGAGGTGAGTCTGGTCCTGTTGTTTTGTCTTGTTAAATCCAGTTTTATGTTGTTTTATTGGAACACTTCACCTTTCACTTCCATCTGGATGTTTTTAAACAGATTTCTAATCAGATCTGAGAATGTTTCCCCCTGCACAAAGGTTCTGTCTTACATATAAACAGTTTTATCTCTTTGGAAAAAAATCCTTCATTTTTTCTCATTTCCAGGGTGTCATGTCACCCCAGATGCTTCAGCGACAGGGCAGCCTCACTCCCTGCATCACAGACAGAGACCCTCTGCCGGACTCCTCCAGTGATAAAGACCCTGGTTCTCCTAGGATTAGTGAGGGTACCCCTCCTTTGCCTCGAGTCACTGAGAGAGGAGGCTCCTTCAGGGACAGAACCCAAAGCCCAGGTCTGCTTTTAGATTATCATTAACTTTAGGGTAATTTGAAATAACAAAAGCAAGTGGACAAATCATCTCAACCTCCTAATTACTCCATAGTTAGTGAACTCCAACAATGTGAGACTGTCCTGCATACAGGTAGATTCAAACTACCTCACCTCTCACCTGATTGCAGCAGGGATAGACTACGGTCGATCTATTATTCACTTTATATTTCTTTATCTAAGTTCTACAAATAACCCATGGGCATGCTAGTTTAAGGCTTGACTCCTCATGCATTTGTTTGACACAGTGGCCATGACACCCCACATTACTGGTTTTTATTTTGTATTATTTCAGCTTTTTCCCCCCATATTTTAGAAATACAGGGAAATAACAATAAGATAACAGAAAAAGACAAATTTAGATGTTTGATGTAAAAATAGCATGAAAAACCTGTAACTAAAAATACATATTATTTCCCCTTTTAAAGGAAATATAATTTTATTTAACATAAAAAAAGATTTTTCACATTTATCATAATTTCAATTGATGTCATTAAAAATGTTAAACTGCTAAAATCAAGTTTAACACCTTTAATTTACAATAAAATAAAAGCAAAATAAAAAATATGCAAAAAAACAAGAAAAAAAGACCTGATTAAAAAAAACTATTAAATAAATTAATGAGAATAAATAATGAATAAACAATATAAACAAATACATTACTAAAAATAAATTGAAAAAATTATAGAATGATTTAGTCAATAAATTAAAAATAAACTAAATAAAAAAGGGGTTTGCCACAAAGTTATGACACTAAGCATCAAAGGGGGTTAATACAGTCATTTTACTGTGAAATTATTTATGCTGTTACCTCGTGTTATAGTAAATTAAGTTTACGTGGATTCAGATAGTGTTGGCCTACAGGTTAAAGAGCTGAACTTGGGGTTGGAGGACCAGGTTCAAGTCCCCAGACTGGCAACGTCGGTGAACCACTGTTGGCCTTTGAGCAAGGCTGATAACCCTCAGCTGTTCCCCAGATGGCAGGCACCCCACTGCTCCCAGTGATAACTAGAGATGCGTTAAGGATTTCACAAGTGGGATTAATAAAGTGTATTTTAAACTAAATGTTTTATTGGTGATAAAGTGTATTGCTTTATCATACTAAACTGCATGATGAAGCCAATTATTAATGGCAATATTCTGTCTTTTTTGGACTCTTTCTTTTGCATTTTTGTAGTATCTAAATGTATTTAAGTCATTTCATTGTTTTATATGAGACAAAGTCTTTCATTAAAAAAAGCTGAAATAAAACAAAAGATCCCATGTAAAAGTTAAAATGTAAACTATGTTATCAGTAACATGAAATTTTACAGTAATTTTATACATTCATTTTTTCACTGCACACAAGATTGCAGTGGACTCGTTACTATAGTTACCAAGATGGCAACCAAGATGTTATCCTTTGTAGACAGGAGTCATCCATGCAGAGAAAGCAAAATGAAGGAAAAGCTTAAAATGTGATTATATGAAATCTCTCAGCTGTACAGCACAGCTTTAGTGATCCTTCGCGTCCCATGGGACCACCATCTGCTGGTGCAGCAGCCTTTACAGAACATGATGCATTCAGCCATCAGTCTGAAATCATTTTTTATAGATCAGTGTGTAAATTTTGTGCCTGACATTGTTGTAGCTTCCCATGAATGGGAGGAAATTTAAGACCCAGATGTGACAAGTTTTTCTCAGTTTTAAATGATTTTCGTTTTTTATCTGCTTTGCTTGAATTTAAATCCCTGTAATGTCCTCAAACAGTTCCAACAAAGCCCACCCACACACAAAAAAGAGACCATTATCAAAAAGCAGCTTAGCCTCTTGTGTCAATTCAATTGTTTGCTGATACTTAACCCGAGTATTAGATTACTACCGGAAACTTACTGCTGAGCCTGAAGTAACTCATTTTAATTGATAGTGGTGAAAAACTGTCATTTCTCATTCTGGATGTTGTTTTTCTCATCCTACAGCAGCTGGAGCAGCGAGGTGGCCTATGCGCAGTGCCTCTGTGGCGCCACCTCATCGTGTGTCAGATTGTCTTCGCCATGGCAACAGCAGTGATGCCCGGGCGGTGAGGGCAGTGTGCCTGCTGATGGGGGGAGCGGCAGCCTCCTCCGCTCTGGGATACCTCAACTCCTGCTCCCCCTCTTCTCCCCTCGCTGCCAGAGCCCCAGAGATTGCCCACGGAACGGGGGGCTTCTCTGAGCTCCCTGCAGGAGGCTCCTTCCACGCCTGCAGCCAGGACGTCGACTCCCCACACTTCAACAGCTTCGACTTTGAAGGAGACTCCGACTTTGATGCATTTGACTGTGGAGGATTTGCCTTTTAATTGTGACCAGAAAGTGGTCAGCATCCCTTTGTAATTTAAGGTCATTGTTTAAAAACTAATTACCCATCGGGTCATCTATACTTCTAATTTATACATTAATGATGGTGTTCTTCCTGGCTTTATGCCCATGTTCCTCAGGTAAATCATTCATGATCTTGACTCCTCTGAACACTGTCTGTATGTCGTATCACCCTTTACATTCTACATTCTACTGCATTATATGTTGATCTCAAAAAATCTTAAGTGGCATTTATAAGGAAATTCTTTTCCATAAGAATCATCCCTTTTCTCCCTTTCTGGTTGTATAAAAACTTAATTTTATAAGTCAGTGATGTGATCCATATGCTCTTCTTTTATCCCCAACATTTCTTCTGCCTTGCTTTTGGAGATCAACCTATAACCCAACATCGGTACATAATTGTAGCTGGAATGCAGTTCAGGGGTGACTTGTAAATAAATCTATTACAATGACTGTGCAGCTCTCTCTCAAGTTCAGTCTCCATGCAGGGCAGATGACAAGGCAAAGTTTGCACAGGGGAAATGGCTGAGCAGATTTGCACAAGAGAGGGATGAATTATGCACAGCTTGAACGTCTCATTGTGTGTTTGCTTACTGATTATTTGCACTGGGACAGAGTTACATTTGCTCTGATTAGCAGTCACAAACAGAAAAAAAAAAAAACAGTCTCACAGGTCAGACTGAAAATAAAACGTAGTGTAGGAATATCACCCTTACAAATTTGCATTTTTCTGTTAGGTTTTTTTTTTAGTCTTAAGAAGATTAACAACTAGGCCAAACAGCCTGAAACTTATTATAAGCTGCTATTCCATCACTGAGGCCGTTTGAACAACAAACGACTTAACACATAGCAAATGAAAAGTTAAAGTTCTCCAGCATCAAAGAGCACATTTAATTTTAAAATCGTATATCAATACTGCACGACTCTATAGACAGAATAGCCTGTTAAACTAAAGTTATTGGACAATTCATAAACAGGAGACCATTTATTTTGATTTTGCTGGAATCTGAGAGCCAAATTACACAATAATA
Organism: Melanotaenia boesemani; assembly: GCF_017639745.1. NCBI lineage: Eukaryota > Metazoa > Chordata > Actinopteri > Atheriniformes > Melanotaeniidae > Melanotaenia > Melanotaenia boesemani. The sequence continues at coordinate 32,805,268 of NC_055690.1, read as the reverse complement.
GGAGACAGATGTTTGTGTTAGAACCCAAAAAGTTGGGACGCTGTGTGAAACAAAAACAGAATGCATAAATTTGCAACTCTCATAAACATGTATTTTATTCCCAGTAGAAGATAAACAACATAATAGATGCTGAGAAATTTTACCATTTGATGGAAAATATGAGCTGATTGTGAATCTCATGACAGTAACACGTTTGTAAAAAGTAGTTCCGAGGTGATGTATAACAACTGTGTGCAGACAGGCCGGTTCAGCACCCAGACTCTTCTCCTGTGAACTACATACTGCATCACATACTCTGATGGATCCACTAACGCAGAGGTTCTCAGACTTACTGAGCCATGACACCAAAGATAACATATGTTGTTATGTTGGTGTTCGCAACCCCCACATGAACTTAGTGATTAATTGTATGATGTATGAAATTAGTCATCTTGCAGCATCCTCTAAATGTAAAGCTGGAAAATTGTCAGAATCATCATAAATAAGGAGGATGAAGTGATTTTTGGTGGCTTACTGTTGTGACAAGGGCCCTACATGCCCAAAATCAGCTTCTCTCTTGGTGATAATGTCAAATTCAGATTTTTAATATGGCACGTGTACTAACTTTGTTGTGTGTTAATGAGTTTAAAAAAATTAAGATGCTAATTTCAAAGATTTATCTTTTCATCAATTAATTAGTTTTGACAGCCCTGGTAAAAACCCCAAATTTGATAAATGTCGGCTTTTTATTTTTTACAGTTATCTGACAACCCACTAAAATTATCTTGCGATCCCCAGTTTGAGAATCAGTAATGCAACAGCATACCATCATTAGATGCAGGCTTTTCAACTGTCCACTTATGACAAGCTGGATGCTCCCTCTCCTCTTTGGTCTGCAGGACACGGCGTCCACGCTTTCCAGAAACAATTTCACATTTTCATCTATCTGACCACAGAACCGCTTTCCCAATTTGCTTCAGACCATATAAATGAGCTTTGGTCCAAAGAAGACGGCAGTGTTTCCACATCCTGTTTAAATATGGCTTCTTCTTTGCATGATAGAGCTTTTTTCTGGCTTTCCGGCTGAACTGTGTAATGATTTCCTATAGAGAATCATGTCTGATTTCAATGCAGTGCTGCCTGAGGGCCACAAGATCACCAGCATCCAGTTTTGACTTTCGGTGTTGTCCCATGCACACAGAGATTCCTCCTGATTTTCTGAATCTGTTGATGAAATTACACACTGTAGATAACAGGCCCTTCAAAGTCTTCACAATTTTATGTTGAGAAACATTTTACTGAAATTTTAATGTTTAGCTAATATTTTCCATGACAAGATAAAATGCTGCAGTTTCAGGGTTAACTGGTTTGTATAGATAATCAGGGGAGGGTTCACATGGTGCGCCAGGTCACATGACTCACTTGTGGCCCACTGCTGTGCTTCTGCCAACTCCCTGTTAAACATAAACATGATGACACTCCTATGATGATAAGAGCCAGTACCTGGGAGACTGTGAATATATAAATATATTTGATTCAATCAAATAAGCACATCCTTCTTTCAGGTATTACGACAACTGTGTAGATATAAGAGCCAGTGGCTACAAGAGAGTGAGTACAGAACAATTAAGCACCGGAGTGTGGAGACATTATGGAGTTTTCTTCCACAGTGATCTTAGCTGGGCTGATCTTTGCTCTGCTGTGGATGTTGACTGCTAAAAACAGTAAGAAACATCGTTTGCCTCCAGGACCCTTTGCGTTTCCCCTCGTGGGAAACCTGCCGCAAATAGACAAGAAAAGACCATTTGAAAGCTTTCTTAAGGTGAGTCTCAACATGCATACATGTGCATTATTGCATTTTTCAAGGGTTTATTATGACAGGTTGAGAAGCTCAGTGCATAGTTTCTCTGTTTATCAGTTCAATTTGTGTGCATGCTTGATTTTGTATAAAAGATTGTAAATGTACATCAGAGTTGTTTCAAATGGTTGCTTTGGTCTTTTTTACCTTTAGTTCAGTAGAACCCATGGACCTGTGATGACGTTATACCTGGGCTGGAAGCGGGTGGTTGTCCTGGTGGGGTACGATGCAGTGAAAGAAGCCTTGGTGGACCAGGCAGATGAGTTCGCAGGCAGAGGGTCGGTGGGCTTTCTACAGAAAGCTACCAAGGGATATGGTAATAAAATATACTTTTTCTTTCTGCCTAAGCTAAAACTGTTTTCATTTGGTCCAAATATCAACTTCACAACTCACTCACACTCCACATCACTGATGACCAAATCAATCAGATTCAGGATTTAGTTAAAAAAATCCTCCTTTTTATTTAGAAAGGCTCTAACAACCTGCCTGAACACATCAACTTTTAACATTGTAAAACAAAAAAAACCTCAGATCTTCTGAACAAAGCTACAAGTTGGTCATTGTTCTCGCTTGAGAACAAAGCTGTAAGCCCATCATTTTGAGAAAAAAACATTTTTTATGTCTCAGATTTATCTGGTTCAGAATTCCACTTTATTTTCTATCATTCCATCTTTTTCATCATAACTGTTGTTTGTACATGTTCATTTCTGCTTCACTTTTTATCTAAAGCTCTTTCTTACCCAGATTTTGAAAGGCACTATATAAATGAAAATTATTTGCCTTTCTCACCATTTTAAAATCTGCCATCTCTGTCTTTGTGCATGGCTTCTCTTGCACAGCTGCATGTCAGTGAGCACACCTTTTTCCTGACAGGTTTAGTGATCAGTAATGGGGAACGCTGGCAGCAGCTGCGCCGTTTCACTCTGACAAGCCTACGAGATTTTGGGATGGGGCGTAAAGGGATGGAGGAGTGGATCCAAGAAGAGAGTCAACACTTGAAGGCTCGGATACGTTCAATCAAAGGTGAGTTTTCAGTTGTAGCAAAGACACTTACTAAAAAAATCACTGATCTTTTGGGTAATGCATCCGGTGGGATTCTTTCACTATTTTCTCATCTGTGCTTCAGTCCTGCAACTGAGATATCATATAACATATTTTCTGTTGTTCTCTCTAGTAAGAACATAAAGAATTTAGTTTAGCTTTTTCTATGTTCTTTCAGGTGAACCGTTCGACCCCACAATCCTGTTGAGTCGCTCTGTTTCCAATGTGATCTGCTGCTTGGTGTTTGGCCAGCGCTTTGGGTATGAAGATAAGCAATTTGTGAACCTTCTCAACATCATTGCAGCAGCTGTAATGTTTGGCAGCAGCCCGTGGGGGGTGGTAGGTACAAGGTTTCCATTTATTTTGCTTTAATCTGGGTTTTATTTGATGGTTTTGAAAATATTAAAGGTCAACAAATACCATTTCAGGAAAAGTTGAGAAATCTTCTAAAAATTAATGAGAAAAAAAATTTGTTTGATGAGAGTAAAGAAGACATAAAAAGTTTATAGAATATACAGTAGCAGATTTTTACAAGATTCTACAATTATATTGAATTGTGACAGGTGAGGGTGTCAAGATTAGGTATAAAAAGAATGTTCCCTCAAAGGCCTGTCCTTTTTAAGTAAGGAGGAGTCATAGCTTACCATTTTCTGTATATACCATTACACAGAGCTACTTATTTCAGTCCTACGAGGTGGAGTCCTGCAGGTTTTCAGTGTCTCCCTGCTCCAACACACCTGAATCAAATTAACAAGTCATTGTGCAAAACTTCATATGCTGTTGGATCCATTTAATCTGAAACAGGTGTGTTGGGGGAGTGATACATTAAAAACATGCAGGATTGCGGCCATTGTAAGACTGAATTGAGTAGCCCCAAAATATATTATATTATATTATATTATATTATATTATATTACATTACATTACATTACATTATATTATATTATATTATATTATATTATATTGTATTGTATTGTATTGTATTATATTATATTATATTATATTATATTATATTATATTATATTATATTATTAACATTGCTTTAAATATTGTGATTTTCCACAGCTGTACAACCTCTTCCCCAGGATCATGGAACATCTTCCTGGCTACCATCACACTGTTTTTGCCAATATCATGGAGATCAGACGATTTGTTAAGATGAAGATCAAAGAGCACAAAGAGACTCTGGACCCCAGCTCCCCAAGAGATTTTATTGACTGCTTCCTCATCCGAGGTGATCAGGTTAGAAAAAAATGTGTTTCATTAAAGGCCATTATTGCCTGATATTGCCATCATGATGGCTACATTGATCACAACGGCTTTCCTCTGCTGCCTATTCATGGTCACAATGTCCGGTTGGTTGGCCTCTGCCATTTTGTTGGTCTATATCTTGAAGTTCCACAGGATCTGAGCCTTCTCATTCTTCACCACCTTGGTAGGTATTGCCCATTGTGACCTAGGGGTCTGCAGTCCGTATTCTGCACAGCTGTTTCTGTTTACTATGCCAGCTACTTGGTTATGGCGTTCCATGTATTCTTTTTCTGCCAGTACCTTACATCCTGCTGTTAGGTACTGGATTGTTTCAGGGGCCTCTTTGCACAACCTGGAATTCTGCCTGGTGTGGTAGATCTGGACCTCAATTGCTTTGGTGCTCAAGGCTTATCTCTATGCTGCCATGACCAATGCCTCTGTGCCTTCCTTCAGTCTAGCCATTGGTAGGATTTGTTCATATCAGCCACTTTAGCTATCTGTCAGTGGTACATTCCATGCTATGGTTGTTCCCTCCCCATGTTGGTTCCTTTAGCTCCTTTTCCTCTATTTTCCACTGTCTGAGACATTCACTAAGTGTTTCCCACCAGATTTTCTACTTGGTCAGTGATCGTTTCAGGGCATATCACCCCCTAGCAAGCAGATGTTGTAACTGCGTGAAGTTTTCCAGGTATTTTGAACCACTTGACTGAAGTTGAGCGTGAAAGCAAACCAAACCAAACCAAACGGTGCAAAATTCTTTAGCATTCTCTGCCCAGTCACTCAGAGTTCTCTGGACTTTCCTGGTATGAATGCTCTATAAAACAGATTTTTGTACAGATCTTCTTCCCAAGTTTATACCATATGCTGGACACTTGTTGCCAACAACTCAAAGTGTATTTGAATCATGTGGATTAGTACTACATCCTAAAGCGCTCCTACTAATTCTTCATTTCAGGAAAAGGACAATTCAACAACCGAATTCCACTATAACAACTTAATTTCAACAGTGATGAATCTGTTCCTGGCTGGAACAGAAACCACCAGCTCCACCATCAGATATACTCTCAGTGTGCTGATCAAATACCCGGACATACAGGGTAGGTCCCCCCCAACAGAACAAACCCACTTTAAAACGGTTTTTAAAATGATGAATGTTTACTAGTTATCCTGTCTTTCCTAATAACGTATTAGGGTGTTTACATTTTTTTTCCTTCCTCCAGAGAAAATGCAACAGGAGATCGACACTGTAATTGGACGGGATCGATGTCCCAGCATGGAGGACCGGAAGTCCCTCCCTTTTACAGATGCTGTCATCCATGAGGTGCAACGTTTTCTGGACCTTGTCCCCTTTGGCGCCCCTCATTGTGCACTGAAGGACATCTCCTTCAGGGGTTATACAATCCCCAAGGTAGATTCAGTTTTAACATGTGATGTCTTCTGTATACTCACCAGCCAACCAGTTTGAGGCTGATCACTGACTTCTAAAACATTGTTGAATTCTAAAAATAAGCTGTCTTGTCTCAACAGGACACTCTGATTTTACCTTTCTTGCACTCTGTGCTGAAAGAGGAAAAGCATTGGGCAACTCCCGGGTCCTTCAACCCCCAACACTTCCTTGATCAGAATGGGAACTTCAAGAAAAATCCTTCATTCCTGCCATTTTCTGCAGGTAAACCAGCTGAGAAGTGATCAGTTATCACACAGGATGATTTCATTTTGAGATCTTACTCTTTCTGACTGTCTCCTCACAGGGAAAAGAGCCTGTGTTGGTGAGTCTCTGGCTCGCATGGAGCTCTTCCTCTTCATCGTATCCCTCCTGCAGGGTTTCACCTTTTCCTGCCCTGGTGGACCTGACAGCATCAACCTCGTTCCAGAGTACAGCAGCTTTGCCAATGTGCCTCGTAGGTACAAAATCATTGCAGCGCCACGTTAAAATGAAAAGGAGGACAGTTCACTGTAATGCTGATATTTGAAGGAATATGTGAACAGCGAACTGTGTTCACAGATAGTGATTTCTTCAGGTTTTCCTGGGTCCATGCAGTTACATTGTAAGTATTAAAAATTTTACGTTGAGGTACATTTCACTGAAATTGTTTCACAATTTTTAGACACAGTTCATCTCAGATTGGTGAACCTCTGTCAATCTTTATATCTAAAAGACTCTGCCTCTCTAAAATGCTCCTTTTATACCATGTTAGATGTTATGTCAACTGTTCCTAAAGTTCCTTTTGATTTGTGCCAATGACTTTTAGAGTGTTTTGTTGGCCCTGTTTCACCAATTTTAGAAACATGTTTTTTGTCATCAGAATTAAAATGAGCTAATATTTTCCATGAAATGATAAAATGTTGACGTTTTAACACCTGATGTGTTGTTCATGTTCTATTTGGTAATAAAATAGTGATTTATGAAATTTGCACATCTTTGCATTCTGGTTTTATTTACATTTCACAATGTTAAAACTTTTTGGAATTTGGTTTGTGTTGCTTCACTTTTAAACAGTCCTTTGTATAGTAACTACGACGTGTTTATGAGATATTGATCTGGTAAAAAGATATTATTCAACTTTACCAAACTACTAAACTTTTCAGTCTGAATTGATTTTAGGTTCTGACAGAACTGAAACATGTCTGTAGCAGCTGGAGTGATGTCAAACCGGTATTTCTAGGGTGGGGGAAGATTAGGGGGGTTGACCACATTCTGCAAGTCAAAGGGTTAACAGCTTTTTACAGATAATCAGGTGAGGGTGCGCTTGGCGTATGAGGTCACATGACTCACCTGTGGCCCACTGCTGCGCCTGCCAACTCCCTGGTAAACATAAACATAACGATACTCCTATATTCAAATGATGTCTGGAGCAGAGTACATTAACTTAAGACTCACGCATACTCTACAAAGCTATTCATCATTGTGGCATAATCCTGATGTCTGCATCAGGAAGAAATCTGTTTATTGGAAACAGTGGCACTAGAGAGGTTTAAGCACCATTAAGATCTATTTGAAGAAGGGATGTTTTGTCATATGATAAACTGTTGTAGAAATTTCATTTGGTGGGAAAAGAAAAGATAATTTTTGGAAATATTTGAAAATAAGGAGTTGTATTATCTCAAACTCATACAGTTTTACTGATGACATGGTGCTAGACTACATGAAACTTCCACTTTGAGAAAGAAAAGTCTCACATTTTTTTTTACAAAATTTCTAATTCTTCCCTCAGCAGCGACTCTAACCAGTTAAAGATGATTTGGCTGAGGGACCTTTGAGAGATTGAAAGTGATAAATGGGCAATAATTATTGCTGATTGTGGTAAATATGTGAGAGAGGCAAGGAGTAAACTTACACAATGTAATGTATTATATAGATACTATTACACACCATCTAGATTGCATCGGATGAAACTCCTGGCTGATGGTTTGTGTTGGAAATGTAAAGAGGAAACTGGAACTTTCTTACACTGTACGTGTGTCTTAATCAGACCTTTCTGGAAACAGAGTCTAAATATTATAATTAACTGGCTTGAAGCAGAAATCTCCTCAAATCCAGAGCTTGGCTGACTGAAGGACGAAGCTCAGCTACACGTCATAACCAAATGTAACTTTTCAGTAATTTTGGTTCAACAACAGCTTCCCGAGTCATTTTAAGACATTACAAGGCCTCAGAATCTCCACAGGTCAAAGACTGAAACTGCATCCTATCAATGTGAGTTTAGTAGGTTAAGTGATGACAAGGGGGAGGGCATGACCTCTTGGGACAGGTTTTGGGACAACATAAAAGTGGATAATAATCCTCTCTAGAATAGTTTTTTTTTTCATTCTTCTCTTACAGAAGCATAGAGCTGTCACCCAAATAAAACAAAATTAAAAAGTGTTTTTTTTTATAATGTTATAACAGGATAGTTTTATATTAAAAACGTGAACGTATCACATTATAATGTGATAGTTTATTGTAAAACCGTACAAGGCATATAACATAATAAGTTTTGTGGTATAACGTGGGCTGTAAACCATATTCGTCTTTGTATGGGGAAACTGTGAATAGGATAAAGTTGTACTTTATTGGTGAAGCTTGGGGGACACCGTGATATTGTTTAAGGCAAACAGGACCACGTGTTTGTGTCGGCAACTTATTTCTCCCAGTCCCAGCGGTGCATGGAGCCTTTATCATTTTCATTTTTATTTTCAGAAGACAGCCATGGGCATAATCACTGGTACACGTTATTAACCAAAGGCAGCACACACACTCTGTGGCAACTCAGACACACGCACACACCGTTTCACTGCGTGCAGGCAGATGATGTAGTACGAGTTTCTGCTTTCTATTTATTTATTTATTTTATGCTCTTAACACAAAATATGTCCAGTTAATTGTTAATTATATATTACCTGTTTCTGGATGGTGAAAGTGTGTCATGCATCAAGCCTTTGAAAAGTTCTATAAAAACTTGAATGAAGAAAAAAAAAACAATATAAAACTGCTTTCACTGTTCAGGTAAGAGAGCCAGTGACTTCCAGACTGTAACTATGGGAAATAATAATAATTAAAAAAAGTGATTTAAAGCTTGTGATTCAGATTTAAAGCGAGTCCACTGCGGTTTCTGGACCTTGACCACCTCAGACCTGGTCATGTTAAAATAAAAACAAAAACTAAATAATAAAAAAAACCTACAAAACCTAGAATGATTAGATCTTGAATTATTATTTTACAGAAGATAGAGGATTAATTACCACACTGTTGCTGATTTATGAAACCTTAATTCTTTTTTTGCAAAAAGAGGCATGGGTTTTATTAATTGATTATATATTTAAAGTCGACTGTGAAAAAACACAGAAGGGTGGGGGGAGGGGCGCAGTGGAAACGTCCTTTATCCCTTTAAGTCTGAAAGACGAATAACTTTTTCACATGATCTCACCAGTTACACAACTGTTTATGCCAGAGGCTGCGAAACAGAGAAGACAGAGCAAAGAAAGACAGAAAAAAACAAAGTGTGGAGACATTATGGAGTTTTCTACCACAGTGATCTTAGCCGGGCTGATCTTTGCTCTGCTGTGGTTGTTTACTGTAAAAAACAGTAAGAAGTATCGTTTGCCTCCGGGACCCTTTGCGTTTCCACTCATAGGAAACTTACTGCAAATTGACAAGAAAAGACCATTGGAAAGCTTTCTCAAAGTGAGTCTCAACATGCATTTATTTAAAAAAAAAAACGGAATTGTTTTTAGTTTTTGCAGTGACAGCTTGAGAAAATCAGCACACACGCTCTCTGTGTTGTTTACAAAGAAAGACCCCGTGTCCTCTAGAGGGTCCGCGGTTATTCACTTCTTATTTGTCTGCACTCTTTATTTTCTACATGGACACGCTGCCCGTTGGTGAAGTGCGGATCGATACTGATATTAATATCACCGATACCAATGTCACAACACCCGTTTGAAGTGTTAGAAAATGCATTCTTCAGCACACACAAAGTAAAATTGTGCATATACAGGAGCATGCAGGTACAGAGACAATGGAAATAATAAAACAGGGGCTTGTTTATTCAGTTATCCTTTTTAGTTTTTTATATGTGATGTATTTTTTACACACACACACACACACACACACACACATATATATATATATATATATATATATATGAATTTCTGGTACAGTACATGTCTCTGAGAAGGACATAACTAGCATAATTAGCATATTGCTAGTCATTTTGAATGTTCTCCAATAATAATGTTTGCTGTGTATTTTAGGCCTAATATATATATATATATATATATATATATATAAATTCTTTAAATATTTTCACCACACAAATTATTATGGGCTGTCTTGTCATTTATTCAAGCTGAATTAACGTAAAAGAAATCTCTTTAATCTGCAGGGTTTTTTGTGCTCATTTTATCAATGAGTGTAACATCATTTACACAGAATATTTTTTTTTGTATTATATCATTTAAAAGTATGTTTTTGTAACTGTCCTTGTGATCGGGTCATCTCTGTTATCTCTGTTATATAACCATGTAAAAATGTTGAAATAAAAACACGTGACCTGCATCCAGTGATGCCACCTCCTGCTGCAGAGAAATTTTGGAGGGAAGTATGGTATTTTTTACTTCTCCTCAAATTAAGATTTACAAAATGTTAAGAATAAACAAAAAGCATTTTAAACTGTTCTCTGGCAAGTTCTGCTAAGTTCTGCAAATTGAAGCATATTTCTCCAGTAACACTAAATGACTAGTGGTTTTCTTGAGGCTACGCAGCAGTTTAGTCCCAATCCTTTGATTTCACCAAACACTTTGATGATTGCTGATCATTCAAGATGCTTTTCTGACCACATTTCTTCCTGTAAGGTGATACTTCCCTACTATCCTTCCAGTTTTTTATAATGCCTTGGACCGTTCTTAACCAGGTTTTAGTAGTTTTAGAAACCTCTTCAGATATTTTGTTTGTTTGTTGCCAATAATCTGGCCATTTATAAGCAGATTAACATCTTTTCCACGACCACACAAGTGTTTTTCAACATGGTTTAAGAAATTAGTGCATCAGTTTGGATTAAAAACTTGCTGCAGGTGAAATATCATTCATGCAATAATCGTCCAATTGGAGGCTCTTACCTATTTGGTTAGTTAAATTCAGGTGGTGAGATGAGAAGTGTAATACAATTTTTATCATTGTTTCAGATGGTTGCTTTTGTGTTTTTTACCTTTAGTTCAGTGAAACCCATGGACCGGTGATGACGTTATACCTGGGCTGGCAGCGGGTGGTTGTCCTGGTGGGGTACGATGCAGTGAAAGAAGCATTGGTGGACCAGGCAGATGACTTCACAGGCAGAGGGTCGGTGGCTCTTATAAAAAAAGCTACCAAGGATTATGGTAATAAAAGATTCTTTTTGTTTCTGTCAAAGCTGAAACTGTTATCTGTCTGCACGTATTCCAAATCTCAGTTTCACTGCAATTTATTCAGCCCACATATCACTGGCTTCAAATCAGACTCAGAATTCAGTCCAAAATCAATTCATAATCAATTCAAGCCAATTAAATGTGATCCTATTGTTTCATGTTAGTCCTGTTTATAATAGCTGTGTTCATACAAGCCAAGTCATAAAAAAGAATTACCCTGCTGAGGAAACCAAGGGTCTACACTGAATCTTGACTTTGATTCAGTCCTCCATCCTGAGCTGCACGGGTGGTAGGCAAAGGTGGAAAGGACAATATTCCCTTTCAACAGGAAGGAAAAAGCTCTGTCAGAAACCAGCTCAGGGAGGGCGGCTGTCTGCATCAACCGTTTGGGGTGGAGAGGAGAGACCAACAGGCATCACAACTTTTAGCCAGGAAGACCTGCTGAGAGAGAAGAGGAGAAATACATGTTAATGATGCCAATACTGCCTTAAATATTTATACACAGAAAATACAAAACAGAGAGATGAAAATGGAAGGAAGTGCACAGTGCAAGTCTAAACCTATAGCGGCATCACTAAGGGATGCCTACATCACCCCTAACTATACGATCTATCAGAAAAGAAGGTTTTAAGCATGATCGTAAAAGTAGAGAGGGTGTCTGCATCCGAAACCCAAACTGGGAGCTGATCCCTTAAGCGAGGGGCCTGATAGCCGAAGGCTCTGCCTCACCTTCTCTTAAAGCCTCTAGGAACCACAAAGCAACCTGCAGTTTGAGTCAAGTGCTCTGTTAGGAAAACTCTGAGATCTTCTATGTACAACGCAGCTTGGTCATGGAGAGCTTCATATGTGAGGAGAAAAATGTGAAATTCTATTTTGGATTTAACAGGCAGCCAGTAAAAAGAAGCTAAAGCTGGACGAAGATGATCTCCCCTGCTAGTTCTATCAGATCCCTCGCTGCAGGATTTTGGATCAGCTGGAGACTTTTCCGAACATTTTTGGACAGAACAGCAAAGTTCAATAAAATGTTATTAATATATATTTCTTTCTGCTTTGCTTTTTATCTAAAGCTTTTTCTAACCCAATTTTTAACATGAGCATAAATACATAGATTAAAATGAATTTGTTTAAAATCTGCCATCTCTGTCTTTATTTCACTTCACACCTTTTGTCCTGACAGGTATAGGGATCAGTAATGGGGAACGTTGGCGACAGCTGCGCCGTTTCGCTCTGACAAGCCTGCGAGATTTTGGGATGGGACGTAAAGGGATGGAGGAGTGGATCCAAGAAGAGAGCCAACACTTAAGGGCTCGGATACGTTCATTCAAAGGTGAGTTTTCATTTGTAGCAAAGACACTTATTTAAAACACACCTGCATCGTCACGTACAATGAATTGCGTAGCTTTCATATCAAAAGATCTGTACGACCAAAACTGGGAAAGTACGTACGCCCAGAAATGTTCAGATGTATGAATCTGTGCCTACACTTGTTCCTGTGCATCTTTCCTTGATATATTCCAACAGATGTGGAACTGAGCGCAGCTCCCCAACCGCCTTGTCTCTTCCTATTATTAAATGTGTAAATAACAAAAAATATATGGCATGTTTTCACCTGTTAGTCCAAGTAACAATACGAAACACACCAGAAATGTCCACAAAGAAGAATTATTTAACAGAATATAAAAAATGTGGTTGAATCTGAGGTGGAGGGATGATAAAAGCGCATACACACACTGATAGTGGGTTGAAGATTTTTTCATTTTCATTTTTGAAAAAGAACTTTCTTTACTTTGAAAAACATTTGCATGATTGACAGAGACCTTCCTCAGCATTTTTCTGCACAGTAACTTTTCATCTCTATTTAGAACATTTGTGAGATGAGTTTAGTTTTTTTCTTTTTCCTTCCAGGTGAAGCTTTCAATCCCGCAATCTTGTTGAGCCGCACTGTGTCTAATGTGATCTGCTGCTTGGTATTTGGCCAGCGGTTCACTTATGAAGACAAGCAATTTCTGAACCTTCTCACAGTCATATCAACAATTGTAATGTTCGGCAGCAGCCCGTCGGGGGTGGTAAGTAGAAGCTTTTCTTCCATGTTTGTTTAGTTTAGTTTGCAAATGCCATTTCAGTAGAAAGTTGGGAAAACTTCTCTTAAAAATGTGGGAAATAATTCAGTTGGAAAATAGTTAAAAAGGCAAAAAAATTCTTGAAGATTCCACAATTACAAGTAATGAGTGACAGGTTAGGGTGCCAGGATTGGGTATAAAACAAGTGTCATCTAAAGAATAGAATAGAATAGAATAGGCATGTCCTTTATTGTCATTATACAGAATGTACAACAAGCTTCTCCTTTCCAGTGCAAAATCATGTCATTAAAACTATTAAAATGTAAATAACTAAGTAAGTATATAATATAATATAATATAATATAATATAATATAATATAATATAATATAATATAATATAATATGATATAACTGACTTGGACTCCCCATCACCAAGTAGGCAATATTATACAGAACACAACATAGAAAAACTGAACAGAGCACACAGACATACACAAAGAAACTATAAAACTTAAGATATTTGACATATCACATGGAAATAAATGGCAAATTAACCTGTTTTTTATGTTAAAGGGCCAAATAAAGACTTCATATTAAAAGAATTACTTTTCTTACCATTTTTAATGGGTCACGCCTTAAAAGGAATACAAAAAAAGATGATGAAAAAATTCAGGAAAGTCTGAATTTTTCTGTAACACAGTGGTATCTCATTCCCTCCTCTATTGGGGTGTTTCTTTTTATCAAATTCTGCATTTGTTCATGTGGTGAAAAAATAAATGATAATTTCCTACAATGATCCAGATAAAAAGGGCCATTCAGGTTTATTAAAACTTGAGCATGAGTAGAGAGTCATACTGAGTTACCAGCATGTCTGAAGAGTCTCTGAAGAGGAGAGGTGGGTTGTCTTTTTTATCTGTGGGTTGGCCTTGCAGGAACAATAGGATTACAGAGGCAGTTTGGTGTCTTAGGGCACATTCACACCAGCCTTTTTGATTTGAATCTGAGGCCGTTTCTCTTGGAAAGTCCACTTTGTTTGGGGTATTGTGAATGTGCAAGTGGACTCTGATTCGTTTCAAAGATGCTGACTCGGTCCACCTACAAATGTGGGTCTTGACCCTCTTCAAACAGACCAAGTACAGGAAGTGGACTATAAAACAAACTGCATTGTGGGTTCAGCACACGGCATCGTGGGTAAACACAACCAAATGATAAGCTGGTGTGTAACAGTATCTGGCTCTGGATGGTAGAAAGTTGGTCAGTGAAGACATTGAAAATCTGAAACAAATGTTGGATCTAAGTATTAAAAAAATATTTGATGATAACAGTAATGATAATAAAATAAACTTAAAACTTTTATTGCATTTAAGAAACAAATGACTGTATTCTCTACTGCTGTACTAAAGTGCACACACAGAAAAAGTGGAATGTTTCCACAGCTGTACAACATCTTCCCCTGGCTCATGGAACATCTTCCTGGACCCCAGCACACCGTTTTTGCCAATATCAAGGAGATCAGACACTTTGTCAAGATGAAGATCCAAGAGCACAAAGAGACTCTGGACCCCAGCTCCCCGAGAGACTTTATCGACTGCTTCCTAATCCGAAGTGATCAGGTTGTAACTTACCATAACATCTTCAAGTGCACCGTTGCCTGAAGTTGTTGGACACATGCTGCACTCAAACTGCATTTAAATAATTTAAATTAGTAGAGCATCCTCTTACTATTTTTTTCTTTTAGGAAAAGGATAATCCAGCAACAGAGTTTCACTATGAGAATTTGGTCTCAACAGTGATGAATCTGTTCCTGGCTGGAACGGAAACCACCAGCTCCACCATCAGATATGCCCTCAGTGTGCTGATCAAACACCCGGACATACAGGGTAGGTCTGTTAGCGTTAGCTGCTCATGTTAAAAGACCAAATAAATCTGACATGTGGGTCTACATACACAAAGACATCAGAGTATTGGGGAAAAATCTTGGTGTTTTAATCTGATTTCTTATAATCAGAGAATAATGATAAAGGATAACAGATTTTGCTGTCTACATGACCATTTTAATCATCTCAGGGATCTAGAATACAAACATTTTGGTGAGACATGCAACCAAAACTTTGTCGAGTGTGACTAACTTTTTCTTGTTTGCGTCGGTGCTCCTAACATTTCTCAGGTCTAGGTGCAAAACTTTAGTTTCCTTGAATGTCTTTCTGCGCATTCTGTGTTCATTACTTTATCAGAGAAGAATGCCACCATGATAACACGCCAATTAAAGGCAAAGGATGTGTTCTCTCCTCTGATTGGCTCTGATCAGCAACACTGTGTTGGTGTGAAGTTGTGACCAGTGCATAAAATTGGAAACAGTTGTAATATGTGGAATAATGTGGAATTTACAAAATCAGTGTGATCCAAACTACAAATGTTGATTGGTTATCCTGACTTTCTTAACAGTTCAGAATGTTTACATTTTTCTTCCTTCCTCCAGAGAAAATGCAACAGGAGATCGACACTGTAATTGGACGGGATCGATGTCCCAGCATGGAGGACCGGAAGTCCCTCCCTTTTACAGATGCTGCCATCCATGAGGTGCAACGTTTTCTGGACGTTGTCCCCTTCAGTCTCCCTCACTGTGCACTGAAGGACATCTCCTTCAGGGGTTATACAATCCCCAAGGTAGATTCAGTTTTAACATGTGATGTCTTCTGTATACTCATCAGCCAACCAGTCTGAGGCTGACCACTGACTTCTAAAACATTGTTGAATTCTAAAAATAAGCTGTCTTGTCTCAACAGGACACTCTGATTATACCTTTCTTGCACTCTGTGCTGAAAGAGGAAAAGCATTGGGCAACTCCCAGGTCCTTCAACCCCCAACACTTCCTTGATCAGAATGGGAACTTTAAAAAAAATCCTTCATTCCTGCCATTTTCTGCAGGTAAACCAGCTGAGAAGTGATCAGTTATCTCACAGAATGAGTCATTTTGAGCTATATATCTTATTCCTTCTGACTGTCTCCTCACAGGGAAAAGAGCCTGTGTTGGTGAGTCTCTGGCTCGCATGGAGCTCTTCGTCTTCATCGTATCTCTCCTGCAGAGTTTCACCTTTTCCTGCCCTGGTGGACCTGACAGCATCAACCTCGTTCCAGAGTACAGCAGCTTTGCCAATGTGCCTCGTAGGTACGAAATCATTGCCACCCCACGGTGAAAGGAAAAGCTGCATACTGCAAAATACCATATGCATCTACTTTGAGCTTTTGCATTAATTCTAATTAGTTTTTAATGTCTGTATGTTTTCTATTGTCTGCTTTCTTTACACAAAAGTCAAATGGATTCTATGTATAAAATTATATTATAAAATAAAGTCTTACCACTAACACTCTTTGGAAGGGAAATGGTCTTTTTAAAACACAATCCTATGTAATTTTCTTCCATTATAAAACGATTTAACCTTCATCATGTTGAAACTAAGGGTTCTCAAACCTATATAGTAAGTTATATAAATATATATATATATACATATATATATACATACATACATATATATATATATATATATATATATATGTATATATATATACTTTACATAATTGCATACAAAGTGGTCAGACAAGTCATTTTCTCCAATGCAGAAAAAGAGCTAAAAATGTGCATTTAATAGACAAGAAATGGAACGTTTACCACAATTACTGATTTTTGGAGATGATGTGATCTGAAGCTTTTAGGAATGAAAAAAAAAGAAAAACATTTCCTGTGCTGTCAACATGCAGTTTCTGGTAATGTTTATTATTTTGCCTAATCTATTCGGAGGTTACAGATGCCTTTAAATGCAGCCCACGAGATCCAAAAGTAGACAAAATCAAATTTTTCAGAACATTTCATTGGACAGGGGAATACCTACAACGTGCTCTGCAAAGACTGCTCAGTCCTTTCTCTCTACTCTGTCTCTTAACATTTGCTTTTATAATAATAATGTTTCTCCAACTAAATCCAGTGTCTTCCTATATTTCCCAGTTGAGAATATAACCAAATCAAACAATTAACATTTATTTAAACATCATAAGGTAACTAAAGTGCTTTACAGTACAGATAAAATTAGAATAATCATAGAAAAAACAAACACATGAAGAAAACAGATTTTAAAAAAGTGAAAAGCTGGTTCAACTGTCACCATATTACTGTGCTTTTATTCAGTAAATAAGTTTAAGTTCAGATTTATTGAAGTACTAATTAAGTTGGGGGGCATTGTTTATGCAATAGTACTTCTAAGGTGCAGTGGTTTAAAGACCTTAGTACCTGCATGATAAACAAGAATGTCTGCGAGATAAGATGAGATAAGGCTGTTTATGGCTAAAAACAAATACAACATTAAACTGACTTCTAAACAGACCTGGAAGCCAGCGAGGAGAAAAAACCTCTGGAGTAGAAGTGTTTTACTCTTAACTGAGGGAGAACTAGCACACACCAACATGGAGTGCATGTCAATAATCTAGTCTTGAACTGATAAAAGTATGAATATCTCTTTCGTGGAGAAGAGGTTTAACTTTGTCCAGAAGACAGAGCTGAAAGAAACTTTCTCTGACAACAGAATCAATGTTTGTTGAATTTCGTGCAGCTGTCAAAAGTAACTCCCAGATTTTTCATTTGTTTAAAACTTGAGACCAGAAAACCAAAATTTGATGTCACCCCTGCAAGACTAGAAGTGGAAAATAGAATACGTTCAGACTTCTCTTTATAACTCCATATAAAGAAAACAAAATGTCCCATTCTTTATTTTTCTTCAATTTCTTGCAATGCATAGGAGCATATACAAGCCTAAACATGTTCAATTTGTTACAAAACAGAATGAAGTGGGTACTTGGTTAAATAACCTTAGACAGTGAAAGTGCTAAGTAACTTTCAAACTCAAACAACTTAACAGAGCTTTCTAAGTATGAGACCAATCACAGACTAAAATGTTCATTTAGTTTTTATCTGTATCTCAAGTAATGATATGTGCTATGTTACGGCCGCCTGTCATTTTTCCTAAAGACTCTCTCCTGTTGTATGTAAACGCTTGTGTGCCATCGCCCACTGGAGATTGGCTATGCTCAACACACCTTGCTTCCTGCCTGCTGAGGATTGGCTCCATGCACCACACCTTCGCCTCCTGCCAGCTGATTGGTTAGTTGCCTGGCCAATCATCAACATTGCAGCCACACTGGCGAAGTATAAACCAGCTGCAGCTGTGGACCTGTTGGCAGCTGTTTGGACAGTCTGCGCTTGGCTTGTGAACTTTGGTTGTGACCGTGTGCTTTGCTTGGTGGTGGTTTTGTACAGCAGGATTAGTGGTTTTTTGGTTTCCAATAGTGTTAAAACTGTTTGGCTTTTGTGTGTGGTCTTGTTTTCTTTATCTTGGTTCTTTTGTTTGGTGATGACTTAAAGCCCTTTTGGCTTCTTCTTTAGTTATATTTTTTTAGATTATTGTTAAATGTTAGAATGTGTTGGACTAGATTTTAGGTTTGTATTTTGTATATAGTAATTTTGGTTGAATTTAGATATTGGAGCTGCTTCCCTTTTTGTTAACATTGTAGGCCAGTTTTTCGTTCACCCTTTTGGTTATTCTCGGTTTTGCTTCTTTTACTGGCTTTTTTTTAACAGCTTCGCTACCCCCAACACGTGACTCACCACCTTTTGCTTTGTATGGTTCCTCATTTCTGCTTGCCACAATAAAATCTGTTAACTCCCATTTTCCCCATCTGTCCACAATTATCTTTTTTGTTACGCTATTTCATACCCCTGTACTGGGTCATAACATCCTTAAACAGTCGATAAGACTGGAGTTGTATATAAATAAAATTCGCCCAAATTAATGCAAAAACCCTTTATTTCTTTGATTTTACATGCCAGCAGGTTGCAACATGTTCAAGAGTCAGAGTGACTTTCCTCTTTTTTTTTTGTTTTCCTTTTCACTGATAATCAGGCGAGGGTGCATTGGATTGCAGCAGGTCACATGGCTCACCTGTGTCCCACTGCTTTCCTCCTGCCAAATCCATTATATATGAACACAGTGTTCAGGTATGAGAGCCAATAACCACAAGAGAGTGAAAACAGAACAAAGAAGGTCACAAGAACACAGAGTGTGGAGACATTATGGAGTTTTCTGCTACAGTGATCTTAGCTGGGCTGATCTTTGCTCTGCTGTGGCTGTTTACTGTTAAAAACAGTAAGAAGGATCGTTTGCCTCCGGGACCCTTTGCTTTTCCCCTCATAGGAAACCTGCCGCAAATAGACAAGAAAAGACCATTTGAAAGCTTTCTTAAGGTGAGTCTCAACATGCATTTATTTACAGTGACAGCTTGAGAAAATCAGCACACATGGCTTGGTGTTTACGGCTTTACAAAGAAAAAAGTCCTCTAGTGGGTAGTTATTCAGTTCTTAATTTGTCTGCACTCTTAATTTTGTACATAGACACACTGCCCGTTAGTGATGTGCAGATCTATACTGATATTGATACCCCCAATATCAGTGTCACTACACTCATATGAAGTATTAAAAAAAAACAAAAAAACTTTTTCATTAAAGTTTTCTTCAACACCACACAAAGAAAAGTTGTGCATATACAGGAGCATGCAGGTACAGAGACAATGGAAACAATAAAGAAAGAAAGCAAGTAAACCAGCTTTTTGTTTATTCATTTAAACAATTTTTACATTTAAGAAAAAAGTATGTTTTTTTTTGTCTGTCCTTGTGATCGGGTCTTCTCTGTTATCTCTGTTATATAACCACATAAAAAACCTTACATAGAAACGTGTGACCTGTCTTTTAACATGGTTTAAAAAATGACAGCATCAGTTTGGAACAATAACTTGTTGAAGCTGAAATATCATCATTCATGCAATAATTATCCAATCGGAGGCTTTTCCTTTTTCTTATGTAATAAAATGTTGATCAGAGTGTGTCTTATTGTTTCATATGGTTGCTTCTGTGTTTTTTACCTTTAGTTCAGTGAAACCCATGGACCTGTGATGACATTATACCTGGGCTGGCAGCGGGTGGTTGTCCTGGTGGGGTACGATGCAGTGAAAGAAGCATTGGTGGACCAGGCAGATGATTTCATAGGCAGAGGGTCGGTACCTCTTATAAAAAAAGCTACCAAGGATTATGGTAATAAAATATTTTTATTTCTGTCAAAGCTGAGACTGTTATCTGTCTGCACTTATTCTAAATCTAAGACCACACATCGCTGGCTTTATCATCAATTCAAGCCAATTCATTGTGATTCTTTTACAACATTTCATGTTAGTCCTATTTATAATAGCTGTGTTCATACAAGCCAAGTCATAGAAAAGAATTACCCTGCTAAGGAAACCAATAGTTTACATTGAATCTTGACTTTGATTCAGTCCTCCATCCTGAGCTGCACGGGGTGGTAGGCAAGGGTGGAAAAGACAAAACTTCCCTTCCAACAGGAAGGAAAAACCTTGTCAGAAACCAGCTCAGGGAGGGCGGCTGTCTGCCTCAACCTTTTGGGGTGGAGAGGAGAGACCAACAGACATCACAACTTTTAGCCAGAAGACCTGCTGAGAGAGAAGAGGAGAAATACATGTTAATGATGCCAATACAGCCTTAAATTATTTATACATGGAAAATTAAAAGAGAGATGAAAATGGAAGGAAGTGCTCACTGCATCATGGCAGGATCTCTAAGGGATGGCTACATCTAAGGTTGCCAACTTTCATAAGTGAAAATAAGGGATGCCAACCACAGCTCCTAAGGGCCATGACCACCACGGCCGAATTCCGTGGGTTGGGGAACCCACAGCAGTGGTGTGTTTTATTTTTTACCAGTGTTTTAGTAAAGGGGTGATCAAAAAAGCAATTAGTTATACTTAAAGCTTAAAATGCTTTATCATCAATGAACACATTGATTATTGTTCAACATTATTGCATATTTTTCTGCCCTCGCCAGGATGTAGAGGGGACTTCTAACTTGGCAGATAGCTAAACAGTTTCGTAAAAAACCTCCAAGAGTCAGCTGTGAAACTGTAATACAGAAATAAAGAAGAACATATCACATTGTGGCCTCTTTGTTTTAAATAAAAACATTCTTTAATATACATAACACAAAATCACTGACGATTAGCTTAATGCTAACGTTACATTAGAAACCCTATAGACGGGCTAACGCTAATGCTAGCATTGATCGCAGTTAGAAATTTACACACAAACGGTAAGTTTACTTACTGGCTTATGTTCCTCCTAGGTACAACTGAGGAAAACTTGAATGTATATTAGAAACAACACAAACTCTGAAGAAACTTCAACAAAAATAGACAGTTCAGCAACCTTAACAATCCCCAGACTCTCTTAAAGGGGTGGCACACATATAAAGTGCTGTTAATTAGGCTCCATAAAGCTGTAATAACATGCATCCCTATTTAACATACAAGAGGAAATTACATAACAAAATACCATATGCACACAACTAAGTTATTGCACAATCACTTAACTTAAAGACATACTGTATAATCTACCAAGCAGTAGCACCGGTAACTAAAGTGTAACGCAGGTGCTTCTGACCAACCAGTAAGAGGTGGACAAAAATGTGCAAAGTCCAAACCAAGTCAAAAGATAAGTTTATTACAAAAAAAGGAACACTAAAAAAAGGGATAAAGTCTTTAAGTGCAGGTGTGCTGCTAGCCCTGTTAGGAGGGGGAAAAAAGAGTCAGGAGGAAATTGGGTCCGTTACTCCTAGTCATCAAGTATGTAGCAACGCGCTACAGTCGGCCAAGCGATGCTTGTGCTTTGGCTGTACTTGGGGTCAGACAGCCCAGACCACCAGCTCAGGCCCATACAGTTCCTCCTTCTAGGCAAAACCAGGATCCCCCTCCGAGCACACCTGGACACAGAGTTCACCACGCCACAAAGAGGAGAAGAAAAGCATAACCATGAAATGTCTCAATATAACCCCATTAAATAAACACAAGAATAAAATAAGTACCGGTACAATGTGTGTTATGCCAATCTGCAGTTACCTGGACACAGAGTTCACCACGCCACAAAGAGGAAGAACATTGTGTGTCTGCTGCTTAAATAAAGTAGTGCTCCCCTGAGCAGATTGAAAACACCTGGTTCACCACACCCACAAACACTCCCACAGCAAACCACACAAAAGAACATAGGCTGATACAGCTCTACCAGGTTACAAAAGGACATCTGTATGTGTGAACAAACAATGCATTTTTAAAATATAAATATTTTATTTATTTATTTTTTTGAGTTATTTGACAGGGACATTGCATTTGTACATAGTCACAAAATATTGTAGCTGATGCCATGCAGAGTTTTTAGCCAAAGCTAGTTCTCAACTCTTGTCCCTGGTTGGGCCTTTCTACACTACATTACAATTCATTAAAATACATTAAAATACACGTATGTCTTACAAAACCTATATAAAACTAACCTAAACACACAATACACAATCTATAATTACACTGAGAACTTAATGTAACTTTAAAAGTTAAGTTATATTTTAAAAATAAACGTTTTCTCTGAACAACATTTATTTATTAACTGTTAATCCATTAGTCTGACCTTTTCTTTAAATGGACATATATATAATATTTATAATGGCCAATAGTACTGTATATTAAATAAATGATCATTCATTCAACTTTAAAAAGTCATCATCCTAAATTCCGGACATGGATCAATCATGACATGATGTCTCACACCGGATCAGTCTCAGGAGATGGTTGGGGGATGAAGAACTGGGACACTGATGCTCTAGTCTTCTGTGTTCTTACGTGTCTCCAGTGTTGCTCTCCTCATGCATGATGTCTGATGTCAGACAGCCCACCGCGCCAAACATGCGCATGTGCTCTGTTAGGAAAATCTGTAACTCTGAGGTGTTTTATATACAACACAGCTTGGTCACGGTGAGCTTTATATGTGATGAGAAAATTTTTAAATTCCATTCTGGATTCAACATGATCTCCCTGCTAGTTCTCCTAGGAACCCTCGCTGCAGGATTTTGGATCAGCTGGAGACTTTTCCGAACATTTTTGGGACAGAACATCAAAGTTCAATAAAATGTTGTTAATATATATTTTTTTCTGCTTTACTCTTATCTAAAACTGTTTCTTACCCAGATTTTAAAAGGCACTACATAGATTAAAATGAATTTACTTGTTTAAAATCTGCCATCTCTGTCTACTTGCAACCCCTGCATTTCAGTTCACTTCTTTTCTCCTGACAGGTATAGGGGTCAGTAATGGGGAGCGTTGGCGACAGCTGCGGCGTTTCACTCTGACAAGCCTACGAGATTTTGGGATGGGACGTAAAGGGATGGAGGAATGGATTCAAGAAGAGAGCCAACACTTGAGGGCTCAGATACGTTCATTCAAAGGTGAGTTTTCATTTGTAGCAAAGACACTTATTTAAAACACACCTGCAGTGTCACGTACCACGAACGTAGCTTTCATATCAAAAGATGCTGTATGACCAACACTGGGAAAGTACTGTAGAGCCTGGCAGGACGTGTTGATGAACAGGTGCGGCATGTAGGCCGCCTTCAAGACAAGCGGTTGTGGGGGTAGGACATACAGTTAATGAGCTGGGGGTGCGATGGAGGATCGGGGTGGAGTGGGGGATGTCGGTATGGCCAGCAGTTGGTGACTCTTGAAGCGCATCCACTTATGCCTCTGGGGAGGTGTCAAAGAGCCAGGATGCTGACGTGGTCGGGCATCGCCCATTTATGGGGCCGACCTGTCCCTGTGGAGGGCCACCCGTCTTCCCCCAAGTGGCAGCTGGACCCTGTACACCACCTCACCCAGTCTCTCTAATACCTCATAAGGCCCTAACCAGTGACAATCCAACTTAAGGCACCAGCCCTTCTTTCTCTTTGGGCTATACACCCACACCAGGTCTCCGGCTTCGAAGTTCTTCCACTTGGCTCTCATGTAGTAGTTTCTTTTCTGTCTCATGCCAGCATTCTGCAGCTGGTCGCGGGCAGAGACATGAGCTAATTCGGTCCTGAAGTCCCTTAGCGTACTCCGGTCCTGGTGGTGCTGTTGGTGTGTCTGGGGGTCTGCCAAATGCCATTTCCACTGGAGTTCATAGCTCCCATCCCAGCATGAGAAGCACAGGTGTGCATGATGTGGAATCCTGCATAGTTGATCTGTACGCTAATAAGATGAGGGGGAGGTGCATGTCCCAGTCACACTGGTGTTCCGCACTGAGGCGAGTTGTTTTGCCATGGACCTGTTGAACCACTCGATGAGTTCATCTCTCTGAGACTGTAAAATTGTTGTCCGAGTCTTTGCATGCCTAGATGCTCACACATGGTAGTAAACGCTCTCGACTCAAAATTTCTGCCTTGGTTGCTATGAATGGCCTCAGCTGCCCCAAACCTGGTGAACATGGCTTCCACCAGAGCATCTGCAATAGTCTCTGCCTCCTGGTTTGGTATGGCATAGGCTTCTGGCCATTTAGTGAAATAATCCATGGCTGCCAACACATAACGATTTCCTTTGTCTGTGCATGGGAATGGACCCATTATGTCCACAGTCACCCTTTCCATTGGGGCCCCCACTGCCAGCTGCTGAAGCTGGGCAGCCAGCAACCACTGGGTGCACAGGGCCGCTGGAACATGGTGTCAGGATTAGTATGGTGTGCTCCAGCTCTGTACTCATAGTTGGCCAGTTCCTCGAGCCAGCGCACAACTTGACCCTCTGGCTCCTTGAATGACATTAACCACTGGAGGGCTGAGTGGTCAGTTTTGACAGTGAAGGGTAGGCTGCACAGGTGGTATTTAAAGTCGCTTATCTCCCTCACTATAGCAAGGAGTTCACTGGGTGTCACACAATAGTGGCGTTCGGCCTTGTTGAAGGTCTTACTGAAATACGCCACCACTTTTTCCCCTTTTGGTCCAGCTTGGCAAAGCACCACCCCCATACCAACATCACTGGCATCTGTGTCCAGAACGAATGGCAGCTTAGGATCTGGTGGGGGGAGAATGGGGGACTCCATCAAAGCCTTCTTCAAAGAGCTGAAGGCCGGCTCACACTCAGGAATCCAAATAAAATCACTGTCTCTATGCTGCAGGAGGAACAGGGGCGCAGATATACAAGAGAAGCCACACACAAACCGCCTGTAGTAGGAGGCTAGTCCAATGAAGCTCTTTAGCTCTCATAGGTTGATGGAAACAGGCCAGTCCTTCATAGTCTGCACTTTTTCCTTAAATGTGCTAAGGGTATGAGTCTTTCTTGGTTACGCTGTTCAGCAGTCTGTAATCAACACAAAATGTCATCTTTTGACTCTTGACCGGCACCAGTCTGTCCATCCCTGTTGATGTGAGCTGCTGGTCCAGTACCTGTAGTTGTACATCAACTGATGCATGCAGCGTGGGGGACAAGACGTAAGCGGCATGCACTTGGAGTGGGAGATCAAGCTGTGTATCTGCGGTTCTCAAGGTTGGTGAACTTTGGGTCTGTGAAGGAGCGAGACCAGCATGTCCTTCCCCACATCCAGCACACAATGTGCAGCCTGCAGGAAGTCCAGCCCTAGTATACAGGGGTCCTGCACCACTGCAATC
The DNA here is from genome assembly GCF_017639745.1 of Melanotaenia boesemani. Lineage (NCBI taxonomy): Eukaryota > Metazoa > Chordata > Actinopteri > Atheriniformes > Melanotaeniidae > Melanotaenia > Melanotaenia boesemani. The sequence goes on along the minus strand of NC_055690.1, from coordinate 32,779,632 downwards.
CACAACTTGAAGTTTATCATGTCCCATTTACACAGACCCCAGGGCGTTTCCCTGAGCACCAGCATGCTCGGAGCACCAAACACTAATATGGCCAACATGTCCACACACCCAGCACACTGGGGGGCCTTGACGAGGACGGGTGTTGCCATGCACAGGCTGCAGTGAAATAGCACAAATTAGTTCAGTTAATTCCGCTGCCCATGCCAGTTTCTCCTGGCCCATGTATTCCTGTGCTACAGTCCTCACGACAGGGCTGTCATCCATGTTAGTGTTTTCTGTGTTTCCAGCTCCCACCACCTCACATTCCAAGGCCAGCTCCAGTGCATCCTTCATAGTATGGGGATGCGCCAGTTGTGCCTGTATGCGTAGCTCTCTAGGAGTTATGGCTCAGATGAACTGATGCTGGGCCAGCTCTGTACATCCGTTGGCATGTGGGCGTACGACATTCTGGTCAGGGTTTATATGTAATCAGCCAACACATGGAGCGTTTCTTCAGCCTGTCTCTGCCTGCTCGACAACTCAAAGCGCAGGACACTCAGTTGACTGCACTGTTCAAAACTACGTTGAAGAGCCCCAACTAAAGCCCCATAATCATCACCCTCAGCTGGGCTAAGCAGCAGCAAGCATGTCAATGCCTCGTCTGTAAGACACAGGGCCAGTTGAAGTGTTTCTGACCATCCGGCTGCCCGAGCCAACAGTTCAAATTGGGCATGGAAAGCCTTCCAGTCTGCTTTACCGTTGTGTTTGGGCGTTTTGACTTGGAGCTGGTTGCTATTGGCACTGCTATCTTTGTTTACATCCTGTTTCACACCATTCTCTGCAATTCCCGCACACTTCACCATGCTCGACGAGCTGAAACTGGCTTTTGCGGCTAGCCTCCTAGCTGTCTGTCTCAGCCGAGCCCTATATTCCGTAGCACAGTCAAACTCCCACTCACTCTCTGAAATATCATCATAATCAGTGACCAGCTCCTCCTCTTTAATTCCCAGATGAGCGCTGGTCCTATCGCGCCACCTTCCATATCCTCTGTGGCTGATGATGTAGTTAGCCGGGTCCGGGCTAGTCAGGGCTAACATAGAATAGCAGGGAGGAAAAAAAAAAAAATACTCCGGTGCTTTACTTCTGACACCAATGTAGCATCTGGCAGGATGTGTTGATGAATGGATGCAGAGTTATTCTGAGAAAAGCAGCTTCATTGAAACTAATAGTTACTGTTTGCTGTTACCACGCCGAACAACCAGCCACAGCAAAAAAACAAACAGGCAACAATGTCTACCCTCTCTCTTGCAGGCTCCTTCTGGTCTCTCTCTTGCTACCCCGCCCCTTTCCAACGACATACTGTCTTAACCCCACACACACACAGTATAACTGTCTGCTAAACTCATAGAACATTTAAACATGTAACATTAGCAGGAACATCACTATAGGATTGCTACAGTACGTACACCCAAAACTATTAAGAAGTATGAATCTGTGCGTATGCTTGTGTAACGGGGGTAGCACTCTTGCACCGCCCTGTTTGGGCTGGATAACTAGTTCTACAGAGGAACAGCTGTCAATCAACACACCAGGTTAGGATGAGATATGTACAGTTTATTAACATAGGCTAAAAAGCCCGCACTAAACAAACAAACAAAAAAAAGTCTCTTTCAAGCCTCTGACATCCAAGTCTCTTGGATATCAGAATGGAGAATATCACCACTGATGGTGCCGCTAATAGTCAGTTTTCATCCGTTCCGACCAGTCTTGTGTTTTCCCGGTTAAAATCCACTACAAACAATGATAAAAAGAAGTCTATTAACAAACCAAGGCTAAAGGGAAAAGAACCAATTAAAATCCAATCCAGGACAACTGGTAAAAATGGTTGTTGAGCGATAGACTGGATAATACGGGTAAGAGAGTACTTCACCCCTCCTCGTGTCTGACCGGGTGTCCTCTCGTGTCCGTCTTGGCAGGGCCTCCTCCAATGCTTGTTGCTCCGTTCCGTGATTCCTGGTTGCACCCCGTCATCACGCTCCATTATGGTCCCACTATGGTTTCTTTAGTTACATTGGCACTGACAAATTTATTGATTATTTAAGACAGTCAAAGTAGTGATTTGATAAGTGTTGTTATTTTTTGTTGTTGTTATTTTTTTGTTACTTTTATGCAAAAATGAGTGTTGGGAGTGTATCATTCTATCAGGTGGAACTTTCTTTTGGGAGTCTGTATCAGACCTTTGACAGACAGCTAAGCTAAGCTTGAACGTTAGCCTGCCCCCAAGCAGGCTGACGTTCTGCAGAAATTTACCCTCTTGTTATTGTTGCCCTGTTAATTTGAGTTCTGTGTTTTACTGCCTTTGTTATGTTTAGATTCAGACACTGTTGGGATTTTCAGTTCTGTTTGAATGTTGTTTGAATGTTAAAGTCGGCACTATTAGTGCAGTGGACAGTACTGAGAGAGACACAGTTATGCCAGATTAGAATGAAATAAGGTATCTTGGATAAACTTAAATCAATCACTTGATACCAATTATAACAAATTTGTGATTTGGTTAAACTTTTCTCTCTTTTGTTCAATGGTGCTTCTTACCATGAATTTAACAGTGTATATAGTATGAAAGTTTTCAGATTAACAATAATGTCCATATAGTTGCTGCTGTAAAGTGATAATACAGAGTATTGTCATTTTTGAAAAAGAACTTTCTTTACTTGGAAAAACATTTGCACGATTGACAAAGACCTTTGTCAGCATTTTTCTGCACAGTAACTTTTTGTCTCTAGTAAGAACATTAGTCAGATGAGTTTAGTTTTTTTTTTTTTACTTCCAGGTGAAGCTTTCAATCCTGCAATCTTGTTGAGCCGCACTGTGTCTAATGTGATCTGCTGCTTGGTATTTGGCCAGCGGTTCACTTATGAAGACAAGCAATTTCTGAACCTTCTCACAATCATATCAACAATTGTAATGTTTGACAGCAGCCCGTCGGGGGTGGTAAGTAGAAGCTTTTCTTCCATGTTTGTTTAGTTTAGTTTGCAAATGCCATTTCAGTAGAAAGTTGGGAAAACTTAGAATAGAATAGAACAGGCATGTCCTTTATTGTCACTATACAGAATGTACAACAAGCTTCTCCTTTCCAGTGCAAAATCATGTCATTAAAACTATAAAAATGTAAATAACTAATAAGTATATAATATAATATAATATAATATAATATAATATAATATAATATAATATAATATACTTGAATTCCCCATCACCAAGTAGGCAATATTATACAGAACACAACATAGCACAACTGCACAGAGCACACAGACACACACACACACACACACACTAAAAACCTATAATACTTAATAATAATTTTTTATATATCACATGGAAATAAATGGCAAAATAAATGCCAAATTGTTGTAAAAGGGCAAAATAAAGACTTCATATAAAAAGAAAGACTTTTTTAAATGACCTTATGTGGGGGAAAAATTAATAATAACTTCCTACAATGATCCAGATAAAAAGGGCCATTCAGGTTTATTAAAACTTGTGCACGAGGAGAGAGTCATACAGAGTTACCAGCATGTCTGAAGAGTCTCTGAAGAGGAGAGGTGGGTTGTCTTTTTTATCTGTGGGTTGGTCTCTTAGGGCACATTCACACCAGCCTTTTTGATTTGAATCTGAGGCCGTTTCTCTTGGAAAGTCCACTTTGTTTGGGGTATTGTGAATGTGCAAGTGGACTCTGATTCGTTTCAAAGACGCTGACTCGGTCCACCTACAAATGTGGGTCTTGACCCTCTTCAAACAGACCAAATACAGGAAGTGGACTATAAAACAAACTGCATTGTGGGTTCAGCACACGGCATCGTGGGTAAACACAACCAAATGATAAGCTGGTGTGTAACAGTATCTGGCTCTGGATGGTAGAAAGTTGGTCAGTGAAGACATTGAAAATCTGAAACAAATGTTGGATCTAAGTATTAAAAAATAATTTGATGATAACAGTAATGATAATAAAATAAACTTAAAACTTTTATTGCATTTAAGAAACAAATGACTGTATTCTCTACTGCTGTACTAAAGTGCACACACAGAAAAAGTGGAATGTTTCCACAGCTGTACAACATCTTCCCCTGGCTCATGGAACATCTTCCTGGACCCCAGCACACCGTTTTTGCCAATATCAAGGAGATCAGACACTTTGTCAAGATGAAGATCCAAGAGCACAAAGAGACTCTGGACCCCAGCTCCCCGAGAGACTTTATCGACTGCTTCCTAATCCGAAGTGATCAGGTTGTAACTTACCATAACATCTTCAAGTGCACCGTTGCCTGAAGTTGTTGGACACATGCTGCACTCAAACTGCATTTAAATAATTTAAATTAGTAGAGCATCCTCTTACTATTTCTTTCTTTTAGGAAAAGGATAATCCAGCAACAGAGTTTCACTATGAGAATTTGGTCTCAACAGTGATTAATCTGTTCCTGGCTGGAACGGAAACCACCAGCTCCACCATCAGATATGCCATCAGTGTGCTGATCAAACACCCGGACATACAGGGTGGGTCTGTTAGCGTTAGCTGCTCATGTTAAAAGACCAAATAAATCTGACATGTGGGTCTACACACACAAAGACATCAGAGTATTGGGGAAAAATCTTGCAGTTTTAATCTGATTTCTTATAATCAGAGAATAATGATAAAGGATAATAGATTTGGCTGTCTACATGACCATTTTAATCATCTCAGGGTTCTAGAATAGCATTCTGTGTTCATTACTTTATCAGAGAAGAATGCCACCATGATAACAAGCCAATTAAAGGCAAAGGATGTGTTCTCTCCTCTGATTGGCTCTGATCAGCAACACTGTGTTGGTGTGAAGTTGTGACCAGTGCATAAAATTGGAAACAGTTAATATGTGTAATAATGTGGAATTTGCTAAATCAGTGTGATCAAAACAACAAATGTTGATTGGTTATCCTGACTTTCCTAACAACCATTCAGAATAATACATTTTTCTTGACATGCTGTATTCCCTTACAGAATATATCCACTCTATATAAACTGTGGTCAAAATAATGAATGTTTACTAGTTATCCTGTCTTTCCTAACAACGTGTTTACATTTATTTTCCTTCCTCCAGAGAAAATGCAACAGGAGATCGACACTGTACTTGGACGGGATCGATGTCCCAGCATGGAGGACCGGAAGTCCCTCCCTTTTACAGATGCTGTCATCCATGAGGTGCAGCGTTTTCTGGACCTTGTCCCCTTCAGTCTCCCTCACTGTGCACTGAAGGACATCTCCTTCAGGGGTTATACAATCCCCAAGGTAGATATACTCATCAGCCAACCAGTCTGAGGCTGACCATTGACTTTTAAAACATTGTAGAATTAAAAAAAATAAGCTTGTCTCAACAGGACACTCTGATTATACCTTTCTTGCACTCTGTGCTGAAAGAGGAAAAGCATTGGGCAACTCCCAGGTCCTTCAACCCCCAACACTTCCTTGATCAGAATGGGAACTTTAAAAAAAATCCTTCATTCCTGCCGTTTTCTGCAGGTAAACCAGCTGAGAAGTGATCACTTATCACACCGGATGACATCATTTTGAGATCTTACTCTTTTTGACTGTCTCCTCACAGGGAAAAGAGCCTGTGTTGGTGAGTCTCTGGCTCGCATGGAGCTCTTCCTCTTCATCGTATCCCTCCTGCAGGGTTTCACCTTTTCCTGCCCTGGTGGACCTGACAGCATCAATCTCGTTCCAGAGTACAGCAGCTTTGCCAACTTGCCTCGTATGTATGAAATCATTGCCACCCCACGGTGAAAGGAAACGCTTCACTGATCACTATAATGTTGATGTTTGCTCATATAAAATACTATATACATCTACTTTGGGCTTTTGTATAAATTTCAATCAGTTCTTCTTAATGTCTGTATTATTCATGTAAAAAAGGCCCAGCCTCTCAGCTACTTCTGCCTAGAGACTGACAAATCCTTTCCAGCAGCCAGTCAGAATGCAGGCTCAGCCCCACGTGACCACATCTCACCAGCCTGACTCGTAACAGCGCAGCGAGACAGAGTGAGAGCGGAGAGACCGCAATAAGTTTGAGAAAGTGTTCAGTTGTTCCCTATCTCGGACTCTCAGGGTGTTTTTGGTGTTGTGTGCGTGTATATAAAACGTAAGTGACATGTTTAGCTTGTTTTAGTAAAGTAGAAATGGTTTTGTGCATTTTCACCAACTAACTGAGTTATTGATGTCTGTGTGCTTGTGGTAGACTAGTGACGCAGCTATATCTGAAACACTTATCCTCGATATGTCCGAGTGTCATTTGGTGTGTAATTAGTTTAGTTTATGCCTGCCTTTCAGTTAATCTGTTTAAATTACTATATTAGTGCTAGTTCAATGCAAATGCTGGGTAGGCCGCTCTGTAATAGTTATAAGTTATAAGTATGTGCCTTATTCGTTGTATACTGGAATATTTACATGTTCCCTTTTCTTTCTGTATTTTTTGCAGAACCGCACACACACACATCCTCACACACCCATCCACACACAAACCTAAACTTGAGTACAATAAATAAATCTTTAAACTAAGACATCTGGTTCAGTCCCTTTTTGGGAACACCCTGCAGCAGGTCACATCCATACAGCACCCACTAGTTTCTCCAATTCATATTATCTGCCTTCTTTTACACAAAAATCAAATGGATTCTATGTATGAAATTATATTATAAAATAAAGTCTTACAACTAACATTCCTTGGAAGCGAAATGGTCTTTTCAAATACAACCCTATGTAATTTTCTTCCATTATAAAATTAACATCATGATGATGTAATCATCTACATGTTGATTTAAATAGTATTACTTGCTTTCACAAATAAGAAAGAAAAAAACTTAAATTTCGACTTAAATAGGATTTATAAATTTATTTTGTTTGTTTGTTGGTTTTCATCACCTTTCATGACACAAAGTAGTTTATGGATTGTTTTACCAATGTTACCATCTTGGCTTTCAGAGCTAGTAATATGCATAAAATAAATATCTGAGAGCTGAATGAATGAACTTGGAACTGCTATTTATAAAAAATAATGCTGACACAATTCAAACACTTATTTTATTTAAAAGAAAAAAGAAATACTCACCCTTGTAGTCAGAAGAAAAACATGTAAAAACATGTCTGCTGTTATTTTAGGCAGTTCAATCTGAGGGAGTTTTGGAGAGAGCTTCAAATGTCTGAACAGCAGACTGCAGATCTAAAAACTTCTGCACTGACCTAATTTCTCAACACATTAGTTTGGAGTTTTTTTTATTTCTTTTGTCTTGATATACTGCAATAACATTTATATAGTGTTTATTTTCTTCTTACCATGTCATGATTATTTAAATGTGGGGACTTTCTCTCCAATGCAGAAAAAGAGCTAAAAATGTTCAATTAATAGACAAGAAGTACACAACACTAAGCGTTTACCACAATTACTTTTGGAGATGATGTGATCTGAAGCTTTTGGGAGTGAAAAAAAATTACCCAGACCATTAACATCAACATGTAGTTTCTGGTGAAGTTTATTATTTTGACTAATCTGAGATATTCTAAGGTTGCAGATGCCTTTCAACACAACATTATTTTCCAGCCAATCAGGTCTAATAGTGGACGAAAACTCAGTTTTCAGATCATCTACTACCCACAATGTGCAGTTCAGAGACAGCCTGGTCCTTTCACTCCACTCAGTCTCTAACATTTTTTTTCTAATAATAATGATTCTCCAACTAAATCCAGTGTCTTCCTATATTTCCCAGTTGAGAATATAACCAAATCAAACAATTACCATTTATTTCAACATCATAAGGTAACTAAAGGGCTTCACAGTATAGATAAAATTAGAATAACAATAGAAAAAAACAAACACATGAAGAAAACATTTTAAAAAGTGAAAAGCTGGTTCAAATGTCTATGGCAATGTTCAAATGTTTATTCAACAAATAAGTTTAAGTTCAGATTTATAGAAGTACTAAGTAAGTTGGTGGGCATTGTTTAAAGAATGGTTCTTCTAAGGTGCAGTGATTTAAAGACCTTAGTACCTGCTTGAAGAACAAGAATGTCTGAGAGATAAGATGAGATAAGACTGTTTATGGCTAAAAACAAATACAATATTAAACTGACTTCTAAACAGACCTGGAAGCCAGTGAGGAGATAAAAGGTCTGGGGTGGCAGCGTTTTACTCTGAGGGAGAACTAGCACACACCAACATGAAGTGCATGTCATTAATCAAATCTTGAACTGATAAAACCATGAATATCTTTTTCTTGGAGAAGAGGTTTAACTTTGTCCAGAAGACAGAGCTGAAAGAAACTTTCTCTGACAACAGAATCAATGTTTGTTGGATTTCATGCAGCTGTCAAAAGTAACTCCCAGATTTTTCATTTGTTGTTTAAAACTTGAGACCAGAAAACCAAAATCTGACGTCACCCCTGCAAGACTAGAAGTGGAAAATAGAATACGTTCAGACTTCTCGTTATTATTCCATATAAAGTAAACAAAATGTCCCCTTTTTATTGTCTTTATTGCAACATGTTCAGCAGTCAGTGACTTTCAAATTTTTTTTTCTTTTTACTGATAATCAGGTGAGGGTGCATTGGATTGCAGCAGGTCACATGACTCACCTGTGTCCCACTGCTCTGCTCCTGCCAAATCCCTGTTAAATATGAACAGTGTTCAGGTATAAGAGCCAACAACTACGAGAGAGAGAAAACAGAACAAAGGAGAACACCAGAGCAAAACTTGTGGAGACATTATGGAGTTTTCTACCACAGTGATCTTAGCTGGGCTGATCTTTGCTCTGCTGTGGTTGTTTACTGTTAAAAGCAGTAAGAAGGATCGTTTACCTCCGGGACCTTTTGCTTTTCCCCTCATAGGAAACCTGCCGCAAATAAACAAGAAAAGACCATTTGAAAGCTTTCTTAAGGTGAGTCTCAACATGCATACATGTGCATTATTGCATTTTAAGGGTTTATTATGACAGCTTAAGAAAAATACCTTTGCTGTTATTCAGGTCTGAATTTGTGTGCACACCTTTACTCGCACATCGCAGAATGAACACACCACCAGTCAAAAGTTTGCACACCCTTACACATTAGATGTAATGAGTAAGGATGTCTAACCCATTCACATCAAAAGCAAATGGTTGCTTTTGTCTTTTGTGCTTTTAGTTCAGTGAAACCCATGGACCTGTGATGACATTATACCTGGGTTGGCAGCGGGTGGTTGTCCTGGTGGGGTACGATGCAGTGAAAGAAGCCTTGGTGGACCAGGCAGATGAGTTCGTAGGCAGAGGACCAGTTCCTTTTATGCAGAAAGCTACGAAGGGATATGGTAATAATAGATACCCCTTTCTATCTAAGCCAAATTTGTTACCTGTTGATCCAAAACTCAGGTGCAATAGAGAAGTTGACTTACCTGGTTTTTTAAAAATCTACTTTGCACTACTCACCATTGTTTCATTTTGTTCCTCATTTTAAATGTTTTGCTTTTTATTTAAAGCTCTTTGTGACCCAGGTTTTTAAGCGTTTTTCTACATCTCAGTGAGCTCACCTTTGTCCTGACAGGTATAGTGATCAGTAATGGGGAACGCTGGCAGCAGCTGCGCCGTTTCACTCTGACAACCCTACGAGATTTTGGGATGGGACGTAAAGGAATGGAGGAGTGGATCCAAGAAGAGAGCCAACACTTGAGGGCTCGGATACGTTCATTCAAAGGTGAGTTTTCAGATGTAGCAAAGTTAGTTATTAAAAATATAGCTGATCTGAAACTATTTCTGCATGTTTCAGGTCGGATTCTTTCATTTGTCCTCTGATTAACCTTACTTTCAAACTTAAAACCTGTGTTTCAATCCTGCAACAGAGATTATACCATAACGTTCCATGGCTGCAGTAAATATAGTATATACATGGCACATGCATCTATAAACCAGGAGGGTAGGGCGAACAGGCAGGTAGGTGAGGTATTTAACGGCGATAGGAGGAGGAAGACTGGAGGTGGAGGCGAACTGGAATTCCGGAGCAGCAGAGCAATGCACAGGAACAGTGAGATAATCTGGCAAGGTTTGGTTGCTCCTGCAGTCCTCATAAAGGGAGGGTTGATGGAACACAGCTGCGGAGGCAGGAGCAGACCGGACTCCGCCCAAGGCTTACTGAAACCAGTACAGCCCCACCTAAAGCTCAGGAAAGGGAAGGACAAGCAGCAGAGCCGTGACATCCCCCCCACCCCCTCAATGGCAGCCCTCCGGTGCACCGGAAGAGCCCTCCTCGCTAGACCGGCGGAAGGCAGCGATGAGAGCAGGGTCCAAGATGAACCGACAGGGCACCGAAGAAAGCTCCTCAGGGCCATACCCCTCCCAGTCGACCAGGTACTGCAAACCGTGCCCCCGGCGACGGACGCCCAGGATGCGGCGAACAGTATAAACAGGATGCCCATCCACCAACCGGGTGGGTGGAGGGGGACCGGCCGGAGGGCACAAAGGGCTGGAAGACACAGGCTTAAACAGGGACACGTGGAAAGTGGGATGTATACGGAGGGAGGCCGGGAGTTTGAGGCGGACCGAGGTGGGACTGACAACCACGTAAGGGCCCACAGACTTGGGGGCCAGTTTCTTGGAGGTGGATTTCAGGGGAATGTCTTTGGCCGCCAACCAAACCTGCTGTCCAGGTGCGTAATGCAGGGCAGGGATGCGGCGTCGATCGGCCAGACGGCGATTGTGTTCAGTTGTGCGCCGCAGAGCCACATGAGTCCCAACCCACACACGACGGACCTGCTGGAGATGATGCTGAACCGAGGGGACCTCAAGCTCCCTCTCCTCCTCAGGAAACAGGGGAGGCTGATAACCCAGGGAAGCCTTGAACGGGGAGCGGCCGGTGGCAGAGGAGTTGTAAGCGTACTCAATCCAAGCCAGATGCCGGCTCCAGGTGGAGGGACTGTCAGAAGCCACACAATGGAGAGCGGCCTCCAGCTCCTGATTTAGACGCTCTGTCTGTCCATTGGACTGGGGATGATAACCAGAGGATAGTGAGACCTTGGAACAGAAAGACTTCCATACCTGGGAAACGAACTGCGGTCCTCGATCCGACACTATTTCCGAAGGTATTCCATGTAGGTGGAAGACGTGGTCGACCAGGAGGTCCGTAGTCTCAGAAGATGGTGGAAGTTTACTAAGGGGAATAAAATGGGCTGCCTTAGAAAAGTGATCCACTACGATGAGAATAACAGTTTTACCTTGTGAGGAAGGCAGGCCAGTAATGAAGTCCAGAGCTATGTGGGGTGATTAGCCCCCTCCAACCAGTGTCTCCATTCCTCCAGTGCTAGTTTTATGGCCAATAATTCCCGATTGCCCACATCGTAATTTTGCACAGCTGCTGACGAACGTCGGGAGAAAAAAACGCATGGATGTAGCTTACCCTCCAACTCTGACCTCTAGGACAGTACTGCCCCCACCCCCGAGTCGGAGGCATCCACCTCCAGAATAAACTGCTGATCAGGGTCTGGCTTAATGAGGACAGGTGCCGTGGTGAATTACTCTTTCAGTCGCTGGAATGCCAGGTCAGAGTCTGGGTTCCAGCTAAAGGGGATCTTCACAGAGGTTAGTTTGGTTAGAGGAGAAGCAACTGCACTGTAGTTGCGAATGAACCTACGGTAAAAGTTGACAAATCCCAGGAATCTTTGGAGCTGCTTGCGGTTGGTATGAACTGGCCAGTCTACCACTGCTTTAATCTTGGCTGGATCCATCTTCACCTGCCCGCCTTGGAAGACATGACCAAGAAAGGTTATGGAGGCGGCGTGAAATTCACACTTCTCTGCCTTGACATACAGCCGCTTCTCAAGCAGCCTCTGTAAAACCATCCGAACGTGCTGACTGTGTTCCTCAGGAGTCTTGGAATAGATCAGGATGTCGTCTAAATACACAAAAACAAACAGGTTCAAGTAATCTCTCAGAACATTGTTTATGAGGGCCTGGAACACCGCCGGAGCATTAGTGAGACCGAAAGGCATGACCAAGTACTCAAAATGACCTAGAAATGTGTTAAACGCCGTCTTCCATTCGTCTCCCTCACGGATCCTGACTAAATGATAGGCCTTGCGGAGATCTAGTTTGGTGAAAATGGTCGCCCCTTGGATGGGCTCAAAGGCAGAGGTAAGGAGTGGCAAGGGACAATTGTTCTTAATATTTATCTTGTTAAGACCCCGATAGTCAATGCACGGTTTAAGGCTCTTATCCTTCTTTTGCACAAAAAAGAAGCCAGCACCTACCGGTGACGACGAGGGCCTAATTATTCCTGCTGCTTGGGACTCCTGGATGCAGCGTTCCATAGCGCAACGGTCCGGACGGGACATGTTGAACAGTTTGCTAGTAGGTAGGGGTGCCCCAGGCAGAAGATCTATAGCATTGTCGTAGGGAGAAGCAGTTTTAGATAATAAACTAAAACTGCTTTTTCCATCTTAGAAATATTGCAAAACTGAAATAATTTCTTTCCACCAATGACATGGAAGCTGTTATTACAGCTTTGATCATGTCAAGGTTACTCTTAACTGCCTGTATTATGGTGTCACTCAGGCTCTTTTATCCAGTCTGTAGCTGGTTCAGAACTCAGCTGCCAAACTTTTGACTAGTACCAAAAAAGAAAAAATATAACCCCTGTTCTTGCATCTTTCCATTGGCTTCCAGTCAAATTTAAACTTGATTTTAAGACTTTTCTGTATGGTTTCATGGCTCTGAATTAATTGCACATCTCTGACCTTCTCTCTCTGTACACTAATATCAGACCTCTGAGATCTTGTGAACAGCTGCTTTTAGCTGTTCCCTGCTCAAAGAAGATTGTGCCTTTGTGGGGCGGGCCCAAAGCTGTGGAAAAGTATTACATTGTCAAGTAGATGTGCTAGTAACACTTTTAAGAAACTACTGAAAATGTATTTGTTCACATTGTCTTTTAACTGAAACTAACTCCTGTTCATTTAACTAATTTTAGTCGGATAATTTGTGTTGCTTTTAATTTTCATTTTTATTGTGTATCATGTTATTTATAGCACTTCAGTTAACGATGGTTGTTTTAAATGTGCTTTATAAATAAATTTGATTTGACTCGACTTGACTTCCTCAGCATTTTTTAATCTCTTGAGAATATTTTTTTGTCTCTAGTAAGAACATTTGTGAGACAATTTTAGTTTTTTCTTTTTACTTGCAGGTGAAGCGTTCGACCCCACTTTCTTGTTGAGCCGCACCGTGTCTAATGTGATCTGCTGTTTGGTGTTTGGCCAGCGGTTCACTTATGAAGACAAACAATTTTTGAACCTTCTTAGCATCATAAATACAATTTTAAAGTTCCTCAGCAGCCCATGGGGTGTGGTAAGTAAAAGCTTTTTCTCTAAGTACACATAATATTTATTTAATACTTTGGGTTTTATTTGATTTGTTTAAAAACCTATTCAAAGAATACAAATTCATTTTTAGAAGAAGTTTTTTTGATATGCAATAAAAACTGAAATCTCTAATTGGTTAATTAATTTTAAACTTTAACTGATAAACACAATGACGGAGTATAAGTAAGAAAGTGGAAACACATCTACTCTGTAGTCAACTAAAAACAGAAGCATCCACCCAAGGCTTTGTCTCTAAGTCCAGCGATGGTCAGTGAAGACACTGAAAATCATTACTTTGAATAAAATGACCAACTTCCCAAACTTCCAACTTTTCTGAAGATGGGTCTGTATAGAGAACATGTGCACAGAAAATTGAGATAAATGCCCACAGCTTGGTCTGAATTTGTTTCCACAGCTGTACAACATCTTCCCCTGGCTCATGGAACATCTTCCTGGCTACCAGCACACTGTTTTTGGCAATGTCAAGGAGGTCAGACGCTTTATCAAGATGAAGATCCAAGAGCACAAAGCAACTCTGGACCCCAGCTCCCCAAGAGACTTTATTGACTGCTTCCTCATCCGATCTGATCAGGTGGGAAAGAACATTCTTGTACAGTTCTGTGTAAAAGTCTTGAGCCGCTCTACATTTTTGTATATTTATCCTTTAAGCAATCAGATGTTCTCCAGCTTTCTGAGGGACTTGGAAAACCTTTCTTCGGATACTTTCTTTTTACGTATTTGTCAGTCCAGTTCTTGTATCTGACTGACCATTTTCACAGGAATGTGGAGTTTTTCTTTCTTTTTTTATTATGTCGTTGACCTATGAATTACTCAAACATAAAAAACATCTAACTCAAAGAATGAACCGATGTTGTATCTACACTAAACAGGCAAACTGGCAAAGAATAGATTTTAAATAGGGTATTTTGTTTGAAGCAGTATTTTACAGTTGTTCCCATTTGTTCACTGAAATATCCGACCAACAATCAATTCCCTCTACTTATACTAAATTAAGTCTGGAAGCAACAGGGTCAAGAGGTAAACCTAGAAATCTCTTTCCATCTGATTCTGGGAGATCCAAAGGCAGTCCCAGGCTAATAGGATATGTAATCCCTCTAGTGTAGGGGTGCCCAAGTCAAGTCCTGAAGATCTACTATCCTGCAACTTTTAGATGCAACCCTTCTCCAACACACCTGAATCAAATGAATGGCTCGTTACCAGGCATCTGCAGAGCTGAATCATCTGTGGAGGAGGGAATAGAGCCATTTGATTCAGGTGTATTTGAGAGGGGTTGCATCTAAAAGTTGCAGGGTAGTAGATCTCGAGGACTGAACTTGGGCACTCCTGCACTACACCGCAAGCGAGACAGCGGTGAGGAGAGTACGTGAGTGAGTGCGTCATGTCATCAAACCCTACTTACAGAGAGGAGAAACCTTATCAGCCATCCAAGATGAGGCATGTTATTTTTCTGAATGCCAACCTGCACTGAGAACATTAATGCTGCTTTCTTGAGGTTGGTTCTCATTCTATTTTGTGGATTTGTTCGCTGCTTTTTGTTCATTTGTGCATTGTAAGATTTTTGTTGAAATATTAAACAAAAGTAAGTGGTTTTGTTTCAGCATAAATGCACAAAAGGAGGCAAATATAAGGCTTCTTGTAAAAAAGCTAAACACAAACGGGTTTTCAAAACACAAACCATTAATTTTTCAGAATTTAAGTTAAATTATGGGGCTAAAAAAGATGCTAAATTAAGATTAGTTTGGGAGCCAAAAGAGCCGGCTCTTCTTTGGGAGCCCAGCCAAAAGAGCCAGCTCTCTGAAAAGATCCCATCACTACTGGGCATGCTCAAAAAGTCTCCAAAGTGAGGTGACCAGGAGGAAGCAGTTTGGTCCCAAATTACGCACTTCATGGAATGATTTCCTGTGTTCCTCAGTGGAGCATTTATGTGGTATCAGTCTCTCACTGAACGTACTCCTGTAACCAATCAGCAGGTTGTGAAGTGGGTGGGAGGTATTGTTCAGTATTGTCTTGATAACCCTGATTACTGGTGGCACAGGACAACAAAAAGCAGTTTGATCCCCAGTTACACACTTTATGTACACATACCTTGCACCAATTCCCTTTAAACCATAAAAGAGAATAAAACTTTAAACAAACATTTGCTCACCTCAGTTTGTTTTTAACCATGTAGAAGTCATTTTTGAACTGCAGAAGCAGATCACCATGAATCTGTTTTTTCCATGCTGCTTACACCCACGAGTGGCTCATTGTCTTGATTTCAGTCTTTAATGTGCAAACAACAAGAACTCTTTATAAGACAGAAAATCCTGGCATGTATGTAGAAGTGATGTATAAAAATAAAACCAAGTTTCAGTCTTGTTATATTTTCCACTTGCAGTTCAGTCACACAATGCTGACCCACAACCTGTAAGAGCAATGATCTGCATGATGTTTGACAACTCATTTATACTGGTAACATGCTGCTTCTAACAACTTACAAAATATCACATAACTATTCCAATCTACCCTGACTCAGTTAGAAATACAAATAGCATCACCTGTGGTGAAAAATAAAACAAAGTAAAATGTCTGATACAGAAATAAAATAAAAAAATTAAAGTCCACAAAACCATCAGCTGCAACCACCAGAACAAAACTCCTCCAAAATCAAAGGAAATAGATGGAGAAAGTGAGTGAGGTTTCATTTCAACTGGTGATCAATTGAGAGTTCTGCTCCGTGTTAACACAAGTATCCAAAACATAGACCTACGGGTCTGATGATGCCATGAGAAAGAAGATCATTGGCATTCGGCCCACGGTGATACAGTTTACACTAATGGACCATCTTATGCTGGAACATAATGATATTGATAATCCATATCTTGTAGAGCAATTCAGTACTTGGGATCAGGGAGGCTGTTTCTCCCAATCACATCCCTCCAGGTTGCTCTATCATTGCCTCATGGGCAGTGAAGTCTATGAAAAATACAGACAGATAATACAATTTAACAGTTTTTAGGTGCTTTAACAAGATTATTTAAATAAAGATATATATAGCATGCTGTGCAGTGTGTCCTTAAAACATATTAGGAGAGGGGACCAAAGAAGAGGTGCCAGGCCTATAAAAATGTCTACAATAGATTCTTGTGATGAAAGAGATGTCCTTTAAAACAGAAAAACATCAGCAATGACTGACTCAAGACTTAAGAGATATATCTGGAACTGCAATTGATCCATTTACTGTTGGCCAAAAGGCTCATCAAAAATTGTCTCCATGGAAGGGTCAAGAAGCCATTCTTAAAGAAGGGAAAGAGGGAGAAAAGGCTGAGGAATGCCACATGACAACAACATTGGACTGAAAATCATAAGGTTTGATGGAAGGATGGAGTGTCCCCAGGGCCTAACATCAATTTATTAAGGCTAAGTGGGATCATCTGGACAGAGAATGGAACAAAGAAAATCCAAAGAAGAGCTTCTGAAGGTCCTTCAAAAAGCCTGGAGAACTATTCTTGAAGTCTATGTTAAAGAACCATAAGAGGGTTCAGGCAGTGTTGAAGAATATAACTGTTCAGACCAAATATTTACTGCAAGAAATTCTGTATGTTTGCACAGAATTAAACAGATCACTGCACCTTTTTCCTGTTTTCCAAAACAAATTTATAGGAATGGGTTGGCTCAAGACTTTTGCACTTTGCTATCAGTGATTTTTAACAGATCTCATTCCCAGATCTGCTGCCAGCTGCTCAGTGTATTCAAATGATATGGATTGGATGTGCATCTTATAACACTCTTTCCACCATTTCTTTTCAGGAAGAAGACAATCCAAAAACCGAATTCCACAATGAAAACTTGATTTCAACAGCAGTGAATCTGTTCCTGGCTGGAACAGAAACCACCAGCTCGACTATCAGATATGCTCTCAATGTGCTGATCAAATACCCAGACATACAAGGTAGGTCCCACTAAGCAAGGCAAAGATTTCTCATACATGAGGAAGCTTGACATGCTGTGTTCCCTTACAGAATACACCCACTCTATACACACTGTGGTCAAAATAATGAATGTTTACTAGTTATCCTGTCTTTCCTAACAACATATTAAGGTGTTTACATTTATTTTCCCTCCTCCAGAGAAAATGCAACAGGAGATCGACACTGTAATTGGACGGGATCGATGTCCCAAGATGGAGGACCGGAAGTCCCTCCCTTTTACAGATGCTGTCATCCATGAGGTGCAACGTTTTCTGGACATTGTCCCCTTCAGTCTCCCTCACTGTGCACTGAAGGACATCTCCTTCAGGGGTTATACAATCCCCAAGGTAGATTCAATTCCAAAGTCTGAGGTTCATTAGTGAAACTTCACTGATCAGCCATCACAATAAAACAACCTGTTCTACGAGAACAAAGAGACATGAGTCTAAGGCTGACCATTGACTTATATAACATTGTTGAATGCTAAAAGCTGTCTTGTCTCAACAGGACACTCTGATTATACCTTTCTTGCACTCTGTGCTGAAAGAGGAAAAGCATTGGACGACTCCCGGGTCCTTTAACCCCCAGAACTTCCTTGATCAGAATGGGAACTTTAAGAAAAATCCTTCATTCCTGCCATTTTCTGCAGGTAAACCAGCTGAGAAGTGATCACTTATCACACAGAATGATTCATTTTGAGCTATATATCTTATTCTTTCTGACTGTCTCCTCACAGGGAAAAGAGCCTGTGTTGGTGAGTCTCTGGCTCGCATGGAGCTCTTCCTCTTCATCGTATCTCTCCTGCAGGGTTTCACCTTTTCCTGCCCTGGTGGACCTGACAGCATCAACCTCGTTTCAGAGTACAGCAGCTTTGCCAATGTGCCTCGTATGTATGAAATCATTGCCACCCCACGGTGAAAGGAAAAGCTGCACAGTTTCTTTAAAAGTTGATGTTTACTGGTAGAAAACACAATATAATCTTGTTTTTCATATAAATGTTTTTGTATACATTTAATTCAAATCATGATACATGTATTATAAATTAAAATGCTTTCTTTTATGCTAACAATAAATGTATTATCTGAATGAAAACATATACTGAAATAAAGTCATAGCAGAAATGCTCCTTGGGGGAAAAAAAGGTCTTTTTTAAACAAAGTCCTCACCAGTTTTTTTCTTCTACTGTGAAATGATTTAGAATGAAACTGAAACCCTGATACACTGACACATGTTAAATGAGGTACAGTAATTTTTTTGGTGTTTAAGATGTAACAAGTCACTTTGATGACATTAAGTACTTTGTAGATTGCTTTACCAACTTTTCCATCTTGGATATTTGCAGCTAGTAGTGTGCAAATGATTAATACCTGAGGTCTGAATGGATCAATGTAGAGATGACACTGATAGAAAACTGTGTCTTCATATAATTTAAACAGATCCACTACAAAATGCCCCCTTATAGTTGCCAGAAAAAACATTAGCGTAAACATTTTCATGGCCGTAACTTTGGCAGTTTAACACGGCGGTCTGCGGAGATCAGCTCACTTTTCAAGAGAGCCTCAAGTGGCCTATCAGGGAACTGCAGATCTAGATAATAATGTATCTGCCTAATTTTTCAATATGTGTGAAAGCCTGTGTTGCATTTAAGGTTAATAAAACCTGCCACAACAACTGATACTCCAAGTAATCAGGTGGATTACTTTAGAATCAGAAAGAAAGAAAAATATATTTCTTTTCTTTATCTTTTAGGTTTAAAAAAGGTGCTAGTTTTGTATTTTATACATGCAGACTAACATATGAATTCCTGTCAGTATATTATAAAATACATTAACCTGGAACAATCAGGTAAGATACAGCTGTTTGTGCAGGAAGTGATCATCAACATAGCTGAAGTGCAGACCAAACATTAAGCAGAAGATCAAAATGGACACGATGCAGTTCAGGAGGAAGATTGGATCAGAAAGTGTTGCTGAGGAAAGGAAGAGAATGGTTAATGTAGGGCTTACGGGTATTTCCTAGTTAGACTGAGAAAAAATTGAAAGAAATTGTCATTCTGTTTTTTTCATGTCCACCTTCATCCTCTTCCCTCTTCTGCTGATGCTGAAGTCAATTAGTCCAGAACTGTGAGGGGAAAAAAATTGTCACAGTAGTAGAATAGTTGCATGTCTTTGCTTCACTGTAGGCCCTCCAATAAGTGTAATAATAAGAATTTAAAGATGCATGTGTTTTCCTATTTTATTTTATTTTATTTTATTTTATTCTGTATCTATATTAAATTTAATTGAAAAGTTATCACAGATTATTTTCAGTTAAAAAAAGAAAAAAATATGTATCAGATGGATTTAGATTATGAGTCAGCAAACAGGAAACTATGTACATGATTCACAATCAAATAACAATAAAAAAGTTTAACCTAAAATGGCTCATTTAGTTTCTTCAAGTTTAAAGATACAGCTTTGTTCAAATGTGATAATTGTTATGATATAATAATAAATACGCTGCTACAATACTGCAATTTCCTTCTGGGATGTATAAAGTATTTTTCATTTCATAAGAGTTAAAAGTTATGAGCAATCATAGATGGAGACAACCAATAAGGATAGTGTTGCCCTCCAGCAGCATCATCATAAAGTTTGCAGAGGACACTGCAGGTAGGGGGATGTATTTCCAGGAGGATGAGTCTGCATACAGGGATGAGGTGGAGCTGTTATTTTGGTGGTTAAATTGCTCCATAGTACTACCCAGAAAATGAACTAATTCATTGATTTAAAGAGAAAATCAAGTTGCAGGTTTTGGGGATTGTTTTTTTCTTAATGTAGTTGCTTATTTGGGCTTATCCTGCTCCTGTTATGAAGCCTCCCTAATTCTCTCACAGCTCTCCACAATATTGGATATTATGTTAGAAGAATCCAGACTATAAAACGGGTGATCTAGGTTACAATTTCTGATCGCCATCGGAATATGTACCTGTACTATAATGAACTCAGACTAAATACAAGTTTTCAAGACTTCACTCGTCTGCAAAGATGTCTTCTAAGACGTATATGCAGAGAAGTGTATGCCATCCCCCCCTCGTGGTCACAGATTCTGATGGGTCACAGATTTTGGTGTAACACCAGCATGCCCCTACCTGCATCCACATTCAACTTCACTTGATAGAGTAACAGTAACAATGCCCGCGAATAAATAGGAGAGGTATCAAATATATATAATAAAGAGTAGAAAAGAGAGTGTATGGGAGGGCTTATCATGCAGCCC
This sequence comes from Melanotaenia boesemani, assembly GCF_017639745.1. Lineage (NCBI taxonomy): Eukaryota > Metazoa > Chordata > Actinopteri > Atheriniformes > Melanotaeniidae > Melanotaenia > Melanotaenia boesemani. The sequence goes on along the minus strand of NC_055690.1, from coordinate 32,759,025 downwards.
CTCAAAAAACCTTCTTATCTGTGAGGCACAAATCAGTTTCACTGTCATAACAACATGAGGAGGAGAAAGTTTTCATTTGTTGTAGTTCTTACCCCAGTTCTTTTTGAGATGAGTCATGTATGTATTATTTTGAATAAAGTTCAATTTATTCATTGTTGTTATTGTACATACAGACTGTATTTAATTGAATACCCCTGTCCTAGACAGTTATTGCACAGAAGGACCGGCTTTCTTGTGTGTTTTTGAGCAGTTCTCATCTGTGTGATTTTGAATTGTTTTATGTGGTTATTGCTCTGGGAAAGAAACTGTCTCTCAGTCTACTAGTCCGGGCTCTGTGTGACCTATAGCGCCATCGTGAGGGTAACAGCTCAAACAAGTGGTAACTGGGGTGAGACGAGTTGTTGATGATGTGTTGAGCTCTGCTGAGGTAGTGAGAGCTGGCGATCTCCTTCAGGCTGGGCAGAGAAAACATCCTCAGGAATGTATCACACCCAGTACATCACTTGTTGGAACTGCTGATTCCCAAAGCTTATGAAAGTAGTAATAAATAGTAAAAGATCAGGTCAAAATAAACCTTTTATCTGCAAAGAAAGAGGCAATATTATAATGTATAAGACTTACAGCTGAAATGTTTGCATGATTTTTAAACAACCCAAAGATTGAAACTTGATACAGTGTAGTGATTAAAAATAAGAGCTCAGTCAACACATCTCCAAATTATTGTAGCTTGGGTAGCCCTAACCATTGCAGTGAGGGGTCATCTGCCAGTGAAATAATCTGCTTCCACCAGTGCATGAAAACCAGATTCAGAAACCCAAAATCAACGTGCCAGAGAGCTCCATAAAACTTTGTAAAGACACTGTTTTTCTTAAATTTACTACAGAATTTCTGGAATGTAGCTAAACAGGAAAGACTGTCATAGCATAAACTCCACCTCTTCATGTGTATGTGAAACAGTTTAATTTGATAACTCTTGACAGTCTGGAAAATTAACAGCCCTGCCCAGAGCAATAAAGCATGAAAATGACTTTAAAAATATATATTTTACTGTACCTATTTGTTCCATTGCTGATGGATCTTGTGTACTCAAATAAACATTTTTACAGATGACCTGCAGAGAAAGTACTCAGCAGTATCTGCAATGCATTCTTCTTTCCAACACAGAAAGAAAACCATTCGCACACACACTCACTCCTAGGTAGAATTTAGAGTGGCCAGTTTTGTGACCAGTATTGTACTAAAACTAAGGGCTATACTAAAACTAACATTTCTCTGAGATATCAGAGAATTGTTCCAGACTGGGAATAAAGTGAGTAAGATGTCCCCTTTAAGGTTAATAAAACCTGCCACAACAACTGATACTCCAAGTAATCAGATGGATTGTTAACACACTTCTTCCACAGTCTTGACAGTGATCCACAGAGTCTGACATGGACATTCACTCTGTTGATCAGCCACCAGACAGTGATCCAGCAGAACATGCATCAGCACACTGACAGCCCGACACAGCTTGACCGATCACCTGACCTCCAACATATCAAGTTACAGATGCAACTCAGTGCCATGCCTCTCTGTGTGAGGAAGTGTGTACCAGCAGCTTTCTTCTCATGATTTAGGGTTTCTTTTCTGACTATAAAGGGGTATTTTGTAATGTATCTGCTTAAATTATATTGTTGTTGTTTTCTATCAGTGTCATCTCTACATTGATCCATTCAGACCTCGGTTATTCATTATTTGCACACTACTAGCTGCAAATATCCAAGATGGAAAAGTTGATAAAGCAATCTACAAAGTACTTAATGTCATCAAAGTGACTTGTTACATTTTGAAGACATCCCAACAAAATGACCTTCCCTCATTTAAGCTGTGTCATTGTTCCAGGGTTTTCATCCATCCATTTTCTACCGCTTATCCATGTAACGTTTGTCTCAAGGAAGACCCGGTAATTCAGCCTACACACACGGAATAGTTTGAACAGTTTATTTAAGCCTGGAGAGGCGGTGATTGGTGGTCGAGTGGAAACAGGGGTCAGCAACCTGGCAGGCAGAAGGTAGGAGAGTCCGACAGGGAATCAGGCAGCGGGGAGTCAAAGGAGGCAGCAGTGGTCGGCAACAGGAATCAGATAGGCAGGAGAGTCCAGCAGGGAATCAGGCAGCGGGGAGTCAAAGGAGGCAGCAGTGGTCGGCAACAGGAATCTAGAGCAAGACAAGGTTTAGTACAAGGTTTCTCACAAGGAAAGTAGGTGACCATCTGGCAGGGAAGCAGAGACTGGGTAGGGATTAAATAGGGTGAAGAACAGGTGGAGCGAGTGAGTGGTAATGAGGCTCAGGTGGAGCAGATGAGTCTGATTGTAGAAGCTGCAGAGGCTGCGGACCAGCTCCCATGACAATCCAGGGTTGGGTTACGGGGCAGTTGCCTAAACAGGGAAGCCCAGACTTCCCTCTCCCCGCCACAATCTGCAGGTGTTCCCAGGCCAGCCTGAACACCTCACCAGGGAGGCGTCCAAGAAGCATCCTGACCAGATGCCCAAGCCATCTCATCTGGCTCCTCTTGATACGGATGAGCCCCTCTTGGATCACAGAGTTTCTTACCCCATCTTTAAGGGAGAGCCCGAAAAACTCATTTCAGCCACTTGTATTTGCGATCTCATTCTTTCAGTCACTACCCACAACTCGTGACCATAGGTGAGGGTAGGAACATAGATCGTCCAGTAACTCAAGAGATTTGCCTTTTGGCTCAGCTCCTTCTTCTCAATGACAGACAGATGCAGAGTCCACATCGATGCAGACGCTGCACCGATCTGTCGGTTGATCTCCGCTCCATTCTTCAAGTTGTAGTGAATATGTACCCTTGTGGAATGTGACAACCCTGACATTACTAAGGTATGAACATGTTAGAATGGTTTATAGGGTTGTATTGATATTGTTGTACACTTTTGAAGTGTGTTTCAGGCATAGTCAGCACTCAGTTAACCAACCAAAGGCTAAAGATTAAGGAAGGAGCCATGAAAAGTAATGTATTAACATGGTCTAGGCATGACAAGTGTGATGCTAATAGCTAAAAAAAATGCTAATTCTGGTTAACATTTCCAGATACAATATTACTGTAATGATTGTAGTTGGATTTAATAGAGAATATAATGCTATTAGTAAAGACTGTAAATAAGAGATGGACAGAGCCTCCGTGATGTCACCCACAGGTTTCTGAAAAGCTGAACTGAAGCTCATTGGGCAGTTCCCGGAAAATCCAAAAATGAGCAAAGGAGTAAAGCTGAGAGGGGGACTGTGAAGGTGGGTGTGGATGATTGATACCCATCAAACTCCAAGCTGCCTGTAGCTAAGAGCTAACCGAGCTAACCCGGAGCTAATGGTAGCGAACCAGCAGCGTTGGGAGTAACGCGTTACAGTAACGATATTACTTTTTGGGTAACGAAGTAAAGTAATGCATTACACTTAAAATATCGGTAACGAAATTACGTGTTTTTCTGCTTTACTCGAGCCGTGTTTGCCTATGTGTAAAGTTCTGATCTGTTTTAAGTGCTGCTGCCTGTGTGTGTGCTTGCCTGGGCACGTTGCTTGTGCACCACCTAAGGAAAAAGAAAAATAGAGCTGGAGAGTCTGAGATACGGGCTTTTGGTTAGTGGTGATATTCGCATTATTTTCAGTTTGGTCCAGTTTCAGTCCAAACTTGTAGCGAAAGATCCTGCTTGCCGATCAATGGAAGGAGTCCTTCAGCAGCCGACCCACCTAAACAAGCTAAGCTTTTTTCAACATTTCCTGGAGCGCAGCAGCCGGTAAGACAGAAATTAACAAGCTGGTTGCAGGGTTCATTGTAGGAGATATGCTCCCCCTGTGGACTACTGAATTGCCCAGGTTTAGAAAAATACTAAATAAAATTATTATGAGACAAATATGCACATTTCCTCCCACCGACAGAAATGTTGTTCTTATGGCTTTAAAGCCATTTTGTTTACAATATACAATAAACACTATGCAGACAGATTCTGCTATGATGTTTGTCCATGTCTACACGGTGAATTAAGAAATGGTAAAGTAATAAGTAGTGACGTTACTTTTCAAAAGCAGTAATGAGGAAAGTAATTTCATTACAATTTACAAAAGTAATGAGTAACTAGTTACTCATTTTACTTTTTTTTAACTAGTTACTCATTACTTTTTTAGAGTAACTACCCCAACACTGCTAACCAGCTAACAGAGGAAGGCAGGCTAAAGCTAAGGAGTGCTGTTAGCCGTCTAAAAACCGTGGCTGTACTGCGCCCTCCTTTTTTGCCATGGATATTGCTGTGAAATTGGTATTTTTATCATGGGAGTCTATGGGGATTGACTGTTTCGAGCCAGCCCTTAGTGGATGAGGGGTGAACTGCAATTTTTTGCACTTCCGCATAGGCTTCACATTTTACTGGCGGAGGTTACCGCTTGGTTGGTCCTTAAAGGGATACAACAAAATATTTTGAAAAACATTCAAGAAAGTCTGAATTTTTCTGTAACACAGTGGTATCTCAATCCTTCCTCTTTTGGGGTGTTTCTTTTATCAAATTCTGCATTTGTTCATGTGGTGAAAAAAATAAATGATAATTTCCTACAATGATCCAGATAATAAAGGCCATTCAGGTTTATTAATACTTGTGCATGAGGAGAGAGTCATACAGTTACCAGCATGTCTGAAAAGTCTCTGAAGAGGAGAGGTGGGTTGTCTTTTATATCTGTGGGTTGGCCTTGCAGGAACAATGGGATTGTAGAGGCAGTTTAGTCCCTTAGGGCACATTCACACCAGCCTTTTTGATTGAATCTAAGTCAGTTTTTCTCAGAAGGTCCACTTTGTTTGGGGTATTGTGAATGTGCAAATAGACTGTGATTCGTACAGAGAGATGATGTGATCATAAGGTAACCAAAGTGCTTTATCCATCCATCCATTAACTGCCCGCTTATCCAGAGTTGGGTCATGGGGGCAGCTGCCTTAGCAGGAAAACCCCGACTTCCTTCTCCCTGGCCACATTCACCAGCTCATCTGGGAGGATCCCAAGGTTTTTCCCAGGCCAGCCGCGAGATATAGTCGGTCCAGCATGTCCTGGGTCTTCCCCTGGGCCTCTTTCCGGTGGCACTGGCCCGGAACATCTCACCAGGGAGACATCCGGGAGGCACCCTGACCAGATGCCCGAGCCACCTCATCTGGCACCTCTTGATGTGGAGGAGTAGCGACTCTACTCTGAGCCCCTCCCGGATCACCGAGCTTCTCACCCTATCTCAAAAGGAGAGCTCAGCCACCCTGCGGAAAAAACTCATTACGGATGCTTATATTCGTGATCTTGTTCTTTCTGTCACTACCCGCAGCTCGTGACCATAGGTGAGGGTAAGAACGTAGATCGACCGGTAAACTGAGAGCTTTGCCTTTTGGCTCAGCTCCCTCTTTACCACGACAGAACGATGCAGATTCTGCTTCACTACAGACGCCTCACCGATCCGCCTGTCGATCTCCTGTTCCATCCTTCCTTCACTTGTGAACAAGACCCCGAAATATGTGAACTCCTCCACTTGGGGCAGGACCTCATTGCCAACCCGGAGGAGGGACTCCACCCTTTTCCGGCTAAGGACCATGTTCTTGGATTTGGAGGTGCTAATTCTCATCCCAGCCGCTTCACACTCGGCTGTGAATCGGTTTAGTTAGAGCTGAAGCTCACAGCCTGATGAAGCCAACAGAACCACATCATCAGCAAAGAGCAGAGACCCAATCCCGAGGCCACCAATCTGGATCCCCTCAACACCTTGGCTGCACCTAGAAATTCTGTTCATCAAAGTTCTGAACAGAATCTGTGACAAAGGGCAGCCTTGGCGGAGTCCAACCCTCACTGGAAATGACTCTGATTTACTGCCGGCGTTGCGGACCAAGCTCTGACACCGGCCATACAGGAACTGGACAGCTCGTACAAGGGGGTCAGGCACTCCATACTCCTGGAGTACCCCCCACAGGAGTCCCCTGGGGACACGGTCAAACGCCTTGTCCAAGTCCACAAAGCACATGTAGACTGGTTCAGCGAACTCCCATGCCCCCTCCAAGATCCTGAAGAGAATGTAGAGCTGGTCCACTGTTCCACGACCGAGACAAAAACCACACTGCTCCTCCTCAATCCGAGGTTCGACTATCCAACGGACCCTCCTCTCCAGCACCCCTGAATTGACCTTACCAGGGAGGCTGAGGAGTGTGATCCCCCTGTAGTTGGAGCACACCCTCCGGTCCCCCTTTTTGAAGAGGCGGACCACCACTCCAGTCTGCCAGTCCAGGGGAACTGTCCCCGATGTCCATGCGATGCTGCAGAGGCGTGTCAGCCAAGACAGCCCTACAGCATCCGGAGGGTCCAGCCTCTCTCGACAGTGGTTCCAGAGCCCAAGCCATGTGACGAGGTGAGTCCAACTATATCTAGCCGGAACCGCTCAACCTCGCGCACCAGCTCAGGCTCCTTCCCCACCAGAGAGGTGACATTCCACGTCCCTAGAGCTAGTTTCTGTAATGTCACTACATTACAGTGTTACTATGAAGCCACTTTCAATAAATAAGTTTAAGATCAAATTTAGAGAAGTACCAAGTATACAATGGTGAGTAAATTGGGGGCCATTGTTTAAACAATAGTACTTTTAAGGTGCAGTGATTTAAAGACCTTAGTACCCTATATGATGAATAAGAATATCTGTGAAATAAGATGAGACAAGGCTGTTTATGGCTAAAAAACAAATACAATATTAAACTGACTTCTAAACAGACCTGGGAGCCAGTGAGGAGATAAAAGCACTGGGGTAGAAGCCTTTTCCTCTAGCTGAGGAACAACTACCAACATGGTGTGCATGTCAATAATCTTGAACTGATAAAACCATGAATATCTTTTTCTTGGAGAAGAGGTTTAACTTTGTCCAGAAGACAGAGCTGAAAGAAACTTTCTCTGACAACAGAATCAATGTTTGTTGAATTTCGTGCAACTGTGAAAAGTAACTCCCAGATTTTTCATTTGTTGTTTAAACTTGAGACCAGAAAACCAAAATCTGACAATGTCACACTGACAAGACTAGGAGTGGAAAATAAAATACATTCAGACTTCTCGTTATTTTTCCATATAAAGTAAAACAAAATGTCCCCATTTTATTGTCTTTATTGCAACATGTTCAGCAGTCAGAGTGACTTTCCACTTTTTTTTTTAAATGTTTTCTTTTTCCTGATAATCAGGTGAGGGTGCATTGGATTGCAGCAGGTCACATGACTCACCTGTGCCCCACTGCTCTGCTCCTGCCAAATCCCTGTTATATATGAACAGTATTCAGATATAAGAGCCAATAACCACGAGAGAGAGAAAACAGAACAAAGGAGAACACAAGAGCAAAACTTGTGGAGACATTATGGAGTTTTCTGCTACAGTGATCTTAGCTGGGCTGATCTTTGCTCTGCTGTGGCTGTTTACTGTTAAAAACAGTAAGAAGTATCGTTTGCCTCCGGGACCCTTTGCTTTTCCCCTCATAGGAAACCTGCCGCAAATAGACAAGAATAGACCATTTGAAAGCTTTCTTAAGGTGAGTCTCAACATATAATATAATAGAATAGAATAGAATAGAAATACTTTATTAATCCCTTTGGAGAGTCCTCAGGGAAATTTGGGTACCAGCAGCAATACAACACCAACAGTAAAGCAGGACAAGCACAAGACACAATATATACAGGTACAAAGCAAAATAGAGGCAACAAGGTGCAAGAAAAGCACAAATAGAATGCAATAAATAACAATAAGATAAGTTAAATAAAACAATATAAACAAGCATTGCACACAGTAGAGGTGGTACAGATTCCCAGTTCACTATTGCACGTATAAGTTATAGCAACTGTTTGTATGGGTTATTGTGCATGTGTTGTATCAGGCGGACTGCACACCTCCCTCTCTCCCCTCCTTCTCCCCCTCCTGCCTAATGCAGAGTTGTACAGTTTGATGGCTCGGGGCACAAAGGAGTCTCTGAGCCGGTTGGTCCTACTCTTGGGGAGGAGCAGCCTGTTACTGGTCAGGCTTCTCTGTGCACTGATGACAGTGTGCAGAGGGTGACTGGCATCATTCACAATAGCCAGTAGTTTTTTTTAGTGTTCTCCTCTCTGCCACTGTCACCAGGGAGTCCAGCTTCATGCCAACCACAGAGCCCGCCCGCCTGATGAGTTTTTCCAGTCTGTTAGCACACCTTTTTGTCATGTTACCCCCCCAGCAGACAACAGCATAAAAAGCGTACTAGCTACCACAGACTGATAGAACATCCACAGGAGTTTCCTGCAGATGTTAAAAGATCCCAGGCTTCGCAGGAAGTACAGAAGGAAGTACATAACATGCATACATGTGCATTATTGCATTTTAAGGGTTTATTATGACAGCTTAAGAAAAATGCATTTTCTGTTATTCAGGTCTGAATTTGTGTGCACACCTTTACTCGTACATCGCAGAATGAACACACCACCAGTCAATAGTTTGGACGCCCTTACCCATTAGATCTAATGGGTAAGAGCGTCAAAACCTTTCATTGTGTACATCAAAAGCAAATGGTTGTTTTTGTCTTTTGTGCTTTTAGTTCAGTGAAACCCATGGACCTGTGATGACATTATACCTGGGCTGGCAGCGGGTGGTTGTACTGGTGGGGTACAATGCAGTGAAAGAAGCCTTGGTGGACCAGGCAGATGAATTCATAGGCAGAGCACCAGTTCCTTTTATACAGAAAGCTACGAAGGGATATGGTAATAATAGATACCTCTTTCTGTCTAAGCCAAATTTGTTACCTGTTGATCCAAAACTCGGGTGCAATAGAGAAGTTGACTTATCTGGTTTCAAAATCTACTTTGTACTACTCACCATTGTTTCATTTTGTTCTTCATTTAAAATGTTTTGCTTTTTATTTAAAGCTCTTTTCGACAGCTTTTTAAGTGTTTTTCTACATGTCAGTGAGCTCACCTTTGTCCTGACAGGTATAGCGATCAGTAATGGGGAACGCTGGCAGCAGCTGCGCCGTTTCACTCTGACAACCCTACGAGATTTTGGGATGGGACGTAAAGGGATGGAGGAGTGGATCCAAGAAGAGAGCCAACACTTGAAGGCTCGGATACGTTCATTCAAAGGTAAATTTTCAGTTGTAGCAAAGTCACTTATTGTAAGTATAGCTGATCTGAAAGACTATTTCTGCATGTTTCAGGTCGGATTCTTTCATTTGTCCTCTGACTAACTTCACTTTCAAACTTAACACCTGTGTTTCAATAAGCAACAGAGATTATACCATAAAGTTCAATGGCTGCAGTGACTATAGTATATACATGGCAGATGCATCTATAAACAACTTGAATGAAAAGAATAAAAATCATGATTTATTTTTGTTGGATCTTACAGGGTATTTTTAATTTTTGAAAATAACTTTCATACTTTAGTACTTAGTGCTTGGAAAAGCACTTTCATAGTTGACAGAGTCCTTCCTCGTGGAAATACTTTGGATTTAGTATTCACATTAGGGCTGACTATCACCTCCTTAGATGTAGAAAACTTGGGTGTATCAGACCATCAATGCATCAGGTTCTCCACTCTGCTTTCCAGTGGCCCAAAATCTCACTTACCAGCCTGTTAACCTGTGATGTTAACGCAATGACTGTTACTGATTTCTCTGAGTCTGATAGATCCTATCCCTTTTGTGATAGTATTGATAATCTTCCTCTCCAAACAGACACGAACCAACTAATCTCTAAGTTTAATTCAACCTGCACAGATATCCTGGATATTGTGGTTCCACTGAAAGCAAGGTAACCCAGAACCAAATGCCAGCCCTGTTTGAACACTGACACTTGTACTCGTAGACAGCTGAGTAGGAGCTCTGAAAGACACCTGGAAGAAAGACACAAGATATTTAACAGCTGTCTTAGAATTTATCAGCAGGCAGTAAAATCAGCTAGAGCCAATTGTTTTGCTTCAATTATTTCTGTATACTGTCACAGTTCTAAAATATCCAACATGGCGCCTCCCGAGCTGAACGTCTTTGTTCGTGTCCCTCTCGAATGCCAAATTTTTCTTCTTATTGTGTGTGTTTTTTTTGTATACTGCACTGCCGTGATGTTGTGCAGTGTTTACATACAACAGACAGGCATTGCTGGACGTTGACAACTTTCACAGCACTGAATTTAGTGGATTTATATTAACAGATCTCCAACTCATTGTGTGCTCCCTTGACCACCACCACCAAGACACTGGAGCAGTGACCTCAGGTGAGCCAGCTGACCTGAGTAGAGCGCTTCAGAGAAGGCACTGCAAGAGAGGCAAGAAGGAAAGGCTCTACACCAGGCTTAAAGTCCGTGCTAGCTGACCACCGATACCTTGCTGGTTAATGTGCGGTCTCTGGAGAAAAAACTAGATGGGCTACGTGCCAGGATTACAACACAGTGGGAAACAAGAGAATGCTGTGCTCTAATTTTCACCAAAACCTGTCTCTCAGATAACATCCCAGATTCCGTTTAACTACAGACACACTCCATTTATCGAGGAGACTGAACGGCAGCCGCTGGCAGGGCGAAAGGGGAAGGTGTGTGTGTGTTGCTTTGAAGATATACAGACTGTTCATCCGCACTGTTCACCTGATGTGGAGTTTTTACTGCTTAAGTGCCGTCTTTTTTATCTACCAAGGAAGTTTACGTCTGTGTTTCTGGCTGCGGTTTACATCTCTCCACGAGCCAACTCTGCAGCAGCGCTCGGCCAGCTCCTTGACGTCATCAGCGCTCTAGAGCCCGCTCATCCTGATGCTGTTTTTATTGTTGCAAGCAACTTTAATCACTGTAAGCTATGGACTGTACTTCCCAAATACCATCAACACGTAAACGTTCCCACCCGTGATAAGAATTTTGGATTATGTGTACACCAATATAAAGGGTGCATACAGGGCTGCACCCCGCCCCCACTTCAGATATTCGGATCACATCTTTTTGTTCCTGTACTCAGCGTACAAACAAAGACTCAAACAATCAAATCCAGTCACCACACAGGTTAAGCTCTGGACAACTGAGACTGAGGGCACACTGCAGGACTGTTTTGCTACTACAGACTGGGAGGTGTTTAAAGTTCCAGCCACTCTGAAGGACTTTTCTGTCAGTGTACAGGACTATACTGACTATGTGACTGGGTACATTAGCATGTGGATAACATTGTGCCCACCATACAAGTCAGGAAGTTCCCCAATCAGAAGCCCTGGATAAACAGTCAGGTATGTCATATGCTGCGCGCTTGCTCCACTGCATTAAATCTGGCAATGAGACTGAGAACAAAGCTGCGAATTATGGACTGAGGAAGGCCACCACAGCAGCCAAGAGGCAGTACAGAGAGAAGCTGGATGGCTTCTACTTCACTGCTGAGCCTAGACGCATGTGGCAGGGTCTGCAGCACATCACAGACTACAGGAGCAGCTCCAGTACCATCAGCGCCACAGACAGTCTGCCTGATGACCTC